>NW_010186803.1:21706-41329 GCF_000695765.1 Mesitornis unicolor | reverse complement strand
ATTATATAATGTAAATATAGTTTGCACTGTGTTTATGTAACCTCACTGTATTTTATAATCTTTCCAGCTAAACATCTCCCCTTAAGGACAGCCATTGTTTGCAGAAAACATTTTTGACTGCTGATCTCACATAGCTATAAGGACTTTATGGTCATTCATTAATGAGTTCCCAGAGGAACTTTGCTCACTCTGGCTGAAGCAAAAGCTGAAATAGTCTCTTTTCTACCACACTAGACTTCTGCAATAAGCTAGAACTGAAACCATTTGGGGGGAACAAAAACATTTTATTTTTATGTTTTTTCAAGCCCAGCTGGTGGTGTCTGAAGGAGTTGCAAAAGTCAAAACATGTGATATTACCAGCTGCCACAGCCAATGCTCTGTAGACAGGAGTGGAGAAGTTAAGATGAAACAGTTTAATTCTACATTTCTTTGAAGTTTTCTCTGACTCTTTCAATTCACACTGCTGCGTGCCCAATGACAATGAGATTGGAAGTGCCATGTGCACTAATTATGCCTTACAGGACAACCCATCTTCTTCATCTGTCCCCGTGAGCAGAGCCTTGAGGGCCCTCCAGGTGAGAACCATGCTGTAACTCAGCCCAGCCCTTCTGTGACTGTCTCACACCCAAGTTCTGCTATACTTTAAAGGCTGGAAAACATTCTGTGAGCCTTCATGATCTGCAGACCCAGCAGCCAGGCTAGGCCCAGCAGCCCTGAGCATGTGCCCAGGGGCCAGGATTCAACGTGACCCTAAAACACCAGTGTGGGCATGGGCAGCCTGGTGTTCTTAGCACTGAGCCCAAATAATCCCTGTGCGCAAAGGAGTGAACCTCTGCCAGCCCAGGCGTGCTTCTCTTCATGGTGTTATTGCAATGCTGCAAGTCCACGGGCTGGTTTTCCCACTTCTTATTCTACTGTCCTCTTCAGAGGGAAGTTGGAAAGCTCATGTGTTTGTTGGCACAGTCCTGACATCCTGGGGTGCTAAATGCTGTGCAGGTTTAAGAAATTAATTTGCTCTGCAGTTGTGTTAAAATTGCTTTAGATGTCATCTGTAGGTGAGGTCAGGTCTTGAGGCAATCACCAGACGAGCAATGGCAGAAAGCCCTGCTCGAGAGGATCAGGACTGCAGTGGAGTAAAAGCAAACATAACAAGAATGTCCTCACCCAGGACAGTTTTTGTTTTCACAGCTCTACCTGTGGGCAAATACTAACTGCAAACATGGCTAGGCTGAGGAGGTTCAGCAAGGCTGCGCTCTCCTGGCTGCGCCCACCAGTTTTCACCATGTCCACACAACATAGGCAGCAAATTCTTACTCACATGTTCATAGTTGCAGCTGGGTTATTCACACAGTCAGTGGCTGAGATCTCAGTTGGGATGGTGGCCCATATAGGCAATTTCCCCTTCTGATAAAAGAATATAAAAGAAAGGAAATAGAGGGTCAAAATGAGTCCTCATAAGGGATCTGTCAGCACTTTGCAAGTGAGGGATTTGGGATGCTCCATATACTAAGGCAGGTTTCATCACTCTGCTTTGTGCATGTGAATCCACAGTGTATGAGTGCTTTGGTCTTCCAGATGCCGGGCACAGCAAGGCATGATCGGGAGATGGCAATCCAGGCCAAAAGAAACCTGTCCAAAACCACCGACCCCGTAGAAAGACTTCGCCTGCAGTGTTTAGCCAGGGGGTCTGCAGGCATCAAAGGACTTGGCAGGTGAGTCTAAGAAGTCAGACCTGTTATTCAGCCTAATGGTTTTAGCTGCAAGAGGATCACAGGCTGAGGGTCCCTAAGCAGGGACCAAAACTGGAGTTGCACAGTTCAAATGCAAATGAAAAAACCCACAGAGTCTGGGCTTGGGGCTCCTGTGTTTTGGGAGACAGGACTGACCTGCTCACCTGTTGAAGGACAGAGGACCATGAATCCCTCAGAGGACAGTGCTTCCTTGAGACACAGAAGAACTCCTGTCAGGGAGGAAGAGGAAACATATATCTTTCTCTTTGATATTTTTTATAATTAAATCAAATGTCTGAATACAGAAGATTTCGTGCTTCCTTTCCTTGGGATGTGATTCCCATGTATGTTAACAAGTCTGTCAGCTGTCTAGTATATGAGGGGTGTTTAGTCTACTTCTACAGCTACCCTGAGAGTAGGATCACTGCACCTCTAGGAAAGGAGGGCTGTGTCACACTGTGAAAGCCCTCTTGGGCTCCATTAACCACAGCTGGATCCCAGATGACCAGCTGAAACTTCATCTACATGCCCAACGTTTAGAAGGCTCAATATATAATGAACAGGAAGACTCCTTCAGTTAAGGCAGCCTTCACCTCATTTAACTTCAGCTGTGTAATAGTCAGTCACCCAATCTAAGCAAGTCACGTCTGCTGTCAGTAGGAAAGGAGGGTTGCGTTTTCATTTTTTTCTTGTGGATTGTTTTTTTATTATGAATTTGTTTTTTTTCACAGAAGACTGAAAGGGGAAATGTTGTCTTAGTAGGGTGCCTCTGTGCTTTGGCACTGCGCTAAATTGCTCCAAGTTTTCCTTTGCATTCTCCTCAAATTGCACATTTTCCACAGAGTATTTCGGATTATGGATGATGACAACAGCAGGACTCTTGATTTCAAAGAGTTTGTGAAAGGATTAAATGATTATGCTATGATGATAGACAAGGAGGAAGCACAGGAGATTTTCCGGATATTTGATAAAGATGGCAGTGGAACAATTGATTTTGATGAATTTCTTGTTACACTGAGAGTAAGTATGGGATTTTGTGCTATTACTGCATTAAATGGAGAAAAAGCCTTGATTTGCTATTAGCTGAACACAAAACACAGCACTGTCATTCACTTTAGTAGCTAGCAAAATCTACAGCTGTATTTAAAAAGTCAGTAACTCTTGAGAAATTAAAGTATTCCATTTCCATCTGAAAATCACCCTGAAGAACCACTCTGTGGATAAGAGATCTCGGAACTCAACATGGTTCTGCAATTTTCTGGCAAGACGCAAGGCTTCTTGCAAATAGAAAACCATAGAGGAGTTGTAAATAAATGGTTGAGATTTTTTTTTTTTTTTAAGAATTAATTCCTACCTTGATTTAAGTACCTAAATTCCTGTAAGCAGTTCTGGGTACATGGTTCAGCCCATTAGTCTCACTTCTTTGTGAGACTAATTTTATGACACATCTCTTATTCATGTGAGCTAATCCAGTGGAGGCTTTCTCTGATCAACCACTGTGTAACTGATTTTGGTTGGAGACTCTTTGCTCTGCTGAAGTCTAAGCAATTAAGAAAGAAAAAAATAGTGCTTTTCTTGTCAGAAATATTTAAAATGGGTAGAGTAGAAATGTGTTCAGGTAGCATTTTCTCTCTTACTGTCCATTTACTGCTGTATTGATAGACAATGAATAGTCTTGATCAGAGTGCTTTTTGGTGATATATTGTCCTTCCTAGCTAATGCACAGCATAGATGTTCTTGCAGGATGTTGTCTCGAGTGCCATGACCTAGGTTTACTGTTAACAACAACAGTTACTTGAATCTCGAACTGGGCATATAGTTGGCAGAAATAAAATGAACCCGTTCATATTTCATTACAGCCTCCCATGTCAAAAGCAAGAAAAGAGATCATTATGCAGGCGTTTAGGAAGTTAGATAAAACTGGAGATGGTGTCATAACAATTGAAGACTTAAAGGGGGTGTATAATGCAAAGCATCATCCCAAATACCAAAATGGAGACTGGACAGAAGATCAAGTTTTTCGGGCCTTTCTGGATAATTTTGATTCACCTTATGACAAAGATGGGAAGGTAAGCGAAACACATAATGTCAAGCCGTCTGACTCAGCATTTGACTTAACTTACTAAATGTGAGAGTAATCCCAGTACCAAACACGCATTTGCATCACATTTATGTGAGGCTGTATAATGGATGCATGACCTCAGTGTTGGACTGTTGGTGCAGCTTGCTCACGCATTTGGAGGCAAAGGGGTTCTGTAGGCAGTGCAAAGGTAGACGTGAGATTGCATTTGCAGACTTGTAGCCTTAATGCTCTATCTACTTCCATAGGTTACTCTTAAGTACCTATTCAAACTAATCCACACGATTGCTGATTTTCAAGATCCACATAAATTGAAGGATTGTTCAGGGTGTAGGAGAATAAATGCCAGGATCCAGTTCAAAAGCATGTTCCGTAATACGTAAAATACTTTACAGCTAGTGCTTCTCTAGTGTGTATAATTGCTGAAACCCTCAGCTTTGAAATCAGTTTGTCACAGAGAGAGATTTATCCACAGTAAATTGTAGGGAGGTTAGGCTTAGGGATGGGGCCTACCACCAGCTGTGTGGCCTGAGGAACAGAAGTCTGGGGCAGGGCTGGGAGGCCTTCTTGTCCTCCACCATAACTCACCAATGCAGGTGCAAAGCCTGGGCACCCTCTGTGATGGACTTCTCGTTCATCTGCTTCGTAACCATCTCCAACCCAGGCAAACTTAGTTTTTCCTCTTTATGCATCTGTAAGTTTCTTTGGTCCCAACTTACACATGTCTGACTGACTAAGAGCAATCACTGATCTCTGCAGTTCACATGGTGATATTCTTTGTTCAAGCTAGATGAAGTTTCCTCAGCACTTTGTACGATGTCTCTACCACTTCGCACTGCTGAGTTGCATCTGGGTTTTCATGGTTGCACTATACTGGTGACCCCTTTGCATCTAAAGGCTGGCTACTACACCCAGATCCTACCCTCGCTTTATTTCCAACAGGCAGGCTCAGTTTGCAGGGAGGTGATGGGCATGACTTTGCACTCAGTAGAACTGAATTCCATCCCTTTTTCTCTTGTGTCATCCTCAGAGACACTGGTTGCATGAGTTGTCCCCTTCCTTCTCTGCAGCAGTAGTGATGTCTAGCAAACCTCAAATGAAATGTTCCTGCTTTTTGTGCTGAGGTCATACACAAATACGTTAAGTTAGTCCCTAAAATGATCCCTGGCATGTTCAGGGCCTTGTACCTTGTAAATGCTGCAGAGTTTGAGGTTACAGAAAAGTTACTCTGAGCATCCACCTCCTGTTCAGCAATCCTGACATTAGCACTTTCTTCTGAGAACTGTGACATTCTTGCACTGAATCAGAGGTCACAAATGACACTGATATGAGCTGAACACCTAAAATATTTCAGCAGAAATGCTTCAAGGCTAAGCATCTTCTGGAAAGGTGCTCTGCACCATGATCTTGCCAGATGCACTTTTTACTTAGCTCTCGGATGCACAACGCAGGAGAAGCAAATATTTTTCTTTGTGATATTTTATTCAAAGAATGAACTAAATGGTTCAAGAATTGAGGCATCACAAGATACATGTACTCTTTATGTCTGCTGTTGGTTTGGGTTTTATTTAATGGTAATTTTTAAACCAATCCACCTCAAAATACCATGAAAGATACTCAACATAAAATTGAAAGAATGTTTGCTTCTTTAAGTGAAACCTGTTTAGAGCAATGATGTTTTCTCTCTAGTGAGTCTCTGAGTTGAAGCAGAAACCTCATCCGCTTTTATTAATGATAATTCAAAGAAACAGATTATACCATCCCTGGAAAAAAATGCATTGAAACTTCTGTCTTCTTGGGCAGCTCTGGTTTTAACTTCATTTCCTGGTAAGCTTAATTTAACTCTGAACACTTCATTTCCATACAAGTGTTCCTGGAGGACAAGAGCTCTTATTTCCAGCAAAGAAGTGATCTTACACAAATTTTCAGTGTCTTTATTCTTCCTGTTGGATTACTTTTTGCTAGCAACAACATGAAATAGCAGATGTTAGGTTTCACTTAGAGTCTTGCCAATGTGTATTTTTACTAACAGTATTTAAAAAAATGAAGGTTCATTTTCCTGTTTTAAATTCTTTTGTCTCAGGTCACAACAGAGGAATTCATGAACTACTATGCAGGAGTCAGTGCTTCAATAGACACAGATGTCTATTTTATCATCATGATGAAGAACGCTTGGAAACTTTGATCATATGATTAAAGAAGCAAGACTTTATTTCCACCTTCTGTAGGTTCCCATGATTAAGTGTATGCACAACAACATGCTCATTTTCCATAATAACAGCTTCCAATAACTGTGCCAATTACAGTCCGTCTGCAGAAATAATTCCCAGATGCTTCATTAGGCTCAGCCTCAGGGGATTGAAGCATAATCAGAGAGCACATCTGGCATGCAGCCACTCTGCAGATCTGTCCCTTTTCTTCCTCCATCCCTGCCATGTCTTTTCTTTTCTGAGAAAAGCTGCTTTTTTCTTCTCAGATATCTGCAGTAGGTCCCTGTGGCTCCTAAACATATCCCCTCCCACAGCATTAGATACAGCTCTGTCTGACAAAAGATGCAAGAAGAGGAAATCTAAATATCCTGGAAGAGTGGTGGTCTGGGGCAGACTGTTATAGACACGAGGAAGCTTGAACCAGGAGGGTCACGTAGCCCTCTCACCTGTAGCGCTGCACCATCTCTTGGGTTCTTGGGTCTCACCTGTGGGATGGAGCAGCCTCAGCTGCTGGGACCATGTGAGTTCCCAGTGCCAGGAGGCTGGAGAGGGAGAAACAAATCAAGAAGGGAAGACATGGAACAGAATAAATGCAAACCCCTGTTTTCTCCATGGCTTACCACTCAGCATTCAAGCATCTTTCCTGTGTGTGCCTTGTTTCAAACCTTGCTTAGAGCTTCCTCCCCACCTTTGTTTTCTTTATTTTGGTACTGTGAGATCATGTCACTAATATTTTTCTTTAAAGGGCCTATGTGTGTTATAGTACCTTCTTCTCACTGTTCTTGGAACATTGACCAGCCTAGTAGCCATTGCCTGTACACACTGACACCGAAAGCTGCTTACTGCTTTTTATATTTATACTGGTTTATGAACAAGCTATGACTTCAGGGAACTTTCTGTGAACTCAAGAACTTGCAATTTTCATATCTCATTATCTTCTGTTTCTGATGCTGAAAAAAGGATGGGAACTTGCCCTCCTGGTCACACCAATGAGACTGTCTCAGCTCTGAGGACTTCTGTACTTTTCCCAGAGTAGGGAAATGGTCTACAATGGAAACTATTAAAAAAAAAAAGGAAGGGGGAGGGAAATGTTGTCTAATTATTCCTGCCTTAATTCCTTTCATTGTCTTCTTTTTGTTCGTTTGCAACACCTTGCTGCTCTCCCAGACTGAGTTGCTGCTGACATAGCAGAGAATAAATGGCTTGTGCACGGCAGTATTTGCTCCATTTCAGGTTGGCAGATGGCTAAAAGCCGTTCAGGCTTACAGACTGGGCTTTCAAAAGAGCTTGGCTGATGAAACCTTAGCTCTTAGCCCAGACTGCTGACAGTTCAAACACTGAAGTCCTGAGTGCTTCCTGCCCTGGTCCTGTGCAAACTCCCCTGGTGTTTTCTCCAGCCATGGCCTCAGTACAAGCAATAGCTGCTTGCAAATCCTTCGTAAAGACTGTGCAAATTCAATTATTTTCTTTGACCAGCAAGCCTCCACAGCTTGCATACTGGCTGATGCTGGAAGCTGGTGGAGAGAGTCTCTTTATGGTTGCCATTGATCATAAGAGGAGCCTTTACTTACTGCAGTGCTACTGAAGTGCCAACATATCTTATATGTAAAACAAACTTACTGTGCTATCAAACAGACTGTACATGTCCTGGCAGCTTGAGCACAATCCATTTATTTCTCATTTATTAATTGGCTCCACAGCAGCATGTCATGTTATCTGTCGTCTGTGTTTCAAATAAAAAGAAAGTAAAGTGAATGGACTGTTGGAATCACAAAATGAAAAAAACTATTTCCTTCTGACATGCTATCTCATGTCCTCAGACTCTGCAGTGATCTGTTGTGCTGACGTTTAATCGAGTGCAAGTTGTAATCTGAATAACTGCGGTCACTTTGTCTTTTCAGTGCTAATACTTTCTGACTTTACTTACTCCCAAGTGCAATATACCTTTTCAGAAGAAGGAAGCGCTAAAAGCAACTATGCTTTTATAAAACCAGCAGGAGCTTTGTCAGTAGCCTCCAGGAGCCTTAGCTGGAGCCTGTGATGGCTGGGGAAAGCTCAGTGCTCCAGGGTAAGGTCTCTGCACTAACGGGGTTTTGTGTGAGGACCTGAGGGATGGAGCCAGGAGAGCTCAAATCCTCTCATCCTGGTGGAGAGGGGTCAATGCTCACCCTGCAGGTGGGACCTGCAGCCAATGCACCCCCAGCACACTCAGGGCAGCTCCTTGTGCGACCTCGTGGCTCGTTGGATGCGTTTCTCTGTGTCAGGAGGACGTTTTTCACAATGCAGTCATTTTGGAATTTGTACAGAGCCCATTTCCAAGGGCTGGCTTCAGGTTCCTTCAAAGTCAGTGGCAAGGTTTCCTTCCTGTGGGAACAGAGCTGCTCCTGGAGCAATCTGAATAAAAAAACTGGTAACTACAGAAAAGGTACATTGCTTTCAGGAAAAAGAAATAATCTGGAAAAGACTAGAGTGTGATTTTTCACTTGTAATCAGATGCTGTAAATCGCAAATTGGAATCTGTACTGTAAGAAATGTCATTTGATTAATAAGTGTGCAAATTCATTGAACAAACACAGGCATTGCATTGACTGCGGAGGAGAAAAATCTCTACTAGGAGAGAGGCAGCCATAATGACACACTGAGCACACATGCCTGGGGTTAGCTGGAAGTGCTTTGCAGAGGCTAAAGGCAACTTAAAGGGATTTGAACCTGACATGAAGGAATATCAGGGCTAGCATTGGGTGCCCACAGCTGCCCCTTAGCACTTCACTGTCCCTGTCTGCTGGGGCTGCTGCACTGCAATCTGAGAGAGCTGAAAACGAAGCTCAAGCACCCATGTTCAGCTGCAGGCTGCGGTGTGCTGGTTACAGACCCAGCAGATGCTGGAGATAGATGGTGATGCAGGCTGTCCTGCCAGTCTGTGGTTGCACAGCACACACAGCAGATACTGGAAGATAGGTGGCAATGCACGCGATCGTATCTGGCGCTAGCATCAAGATTGTCAGATCTTGGTTGGTGCTTCGTGTTCGAAGCACTATTTCTTCTTTCTGATTGTGCAACAGATGCTAAACAGGATGGCATAAACCATAGGAACATCTGAGTCTGCAGAGCTGTGGGCCAATACCAGAAGTGAAGGTTTTGCCTGCACCCTGTGGCACAACACCTTGTCAAGGCTCTGCGTTCCCTGCCAGGCAGCACGGGTGCTTGCTCCAAAAATGCTGGTGGAGCCCTGTGGTCCCTCATACTGGGAAAAGCCTCCCTTATACCTCCCCCAGAAATCTGCCCCCACTCACTACCCCCACCTGAGCCATCAGAGCATCTCTGTGACATCCTCCCACCCTGAAAGAGCACAAGGCATTGAGGCAGAGAGGCAAGGGACAGACTTTCCCTCCAGCATATTTCCTGGTGAAAGGGAGCACTACAGCAGCATCCTTCACTGAATTTTGGTTTTGCCCCTTGTGTGCTTTAGTCACTTCATGTATTTGGCCTGGAGAGGAAATGTTTGACTTGATATGGTTCAGAATTATTATTTATCTCACACTCTCTCCTGCAGCATAAGTTTCTGGTTCAAGGAACTGAGCCTTAACACAAGCCCCACACACTGACAAGTATTCTTGACATAAGACAACAAGGTATATTCAGTGATCTGATTAATTTTGTTGGCTTCCTGGCACAAAGCTCTGTTGGCAGAAGCAGATGGAAGTAGCTGAGGTTTTTGCAGATGAAACCACCTGTGCACATTGCTGTGTAAAAGCTGAATTGCCTTCACGTAGCAGCCTTTACCCAGCTCTGCCTCAAACTCCCACAGACGCATGGGCAGAGCTGAGCTTTGCCATCCTGGACCCAGGCTCATGGCCTCTTCTGTCACCAGCAGGCAGATGGAGCAGGCCTGGTGGTTTTTGGTTATTTTTGCCTTCCAGCCCCTGTCCTCCACACCAGGAACAGCGGCAGCAGAACCCTCAGCTTCCCCTGTTAAAACAGGTAACGTCAACAGCAACCCACTGCTGCTGGCAGCTGCCTACTTTCTACGACTTTCGCTGTGATTATAGCCCATATGGTTTCTCTAGAAATCCTTTCTCACAGCCAGCTCAGGAGGAAGGGGTGAGCAGAAAGCAGGTTTCTGACTGGGATGTCCTTAACGCCAAGTCCTCAGGTGGCTGGGAGCAGCGTTGGCATTTGAAGCAGCCCCAGGCTGTGCTTGATTGCCCCACTTGAGTTTGAAGTCTCCTTGATTTCAAAGCAAACACTGGTTTTGGCTCTAGCACCTCTTCGACTCACCCTAACAGAGGCTGCAGGAGGTGAGAGCACTGCACAATGCAAAATCTTGAGCTGACCCCAGGTATGGCAGCGCCATCTCTGCCAAAACCTGGAGCCAGGCTCCCTCCCAGCTTTCAACATTGCCATTGATCCCAATGGGAGCTGCAACTGGAGAATGGGGATGGGATCCAGAATTTGTTTAACATCTTGGCAAGTAGGAAAAATGAGAAAGAAAGGAAGTGCAATGTTTTGTGGAAGTTAACTCAAGCCTGGTTTTCTGTGGAGAAGCAGAGGTTGTGGTAATGTATCAGCAGTGTTTATTTTCCAGGGATAAATCTGTTCTTTTTCCATTGAAAACGTGACATTTTTGCCAGAACTTGCAATATTTTTTTTTTACTTTCAACTGATACATTAGCATTCAAAATTTACTGACTTTTTTAGCTTATGTACATTTTCTGGAAAACAAAACAAAACAAAAAAACAGAATACCTTAGAGAAGCGCTGACTTTGTGGCATAGATTTATTCCTTTAGACATTTCCTCCAATGTATTTCTTCTTTGTTTGTCATTTTTTATTGCTTGGGTAACCTCTAGGGCTTTTCACATTGACCTAGTGATGATGCTAATGTTGGACTAATGTAATCTCATGACAACATCTAAGTTGTGCGGTCACTAACCAGAATAATGTTTTTTGCATTCATTTTGCTCTGCCTCCAAATGCAAGAAGCTCAATCCATTGACTTCAGTGTCATTAGACCAAATGCTGTGTGAAAGCTTGCAGCAGCAACACATCCTAGTGCCAGATTAGGACATTCTGACCTAGAAATCAGACTTTTCTGGAAGATGCTAAAGAATTATTTGCAAAATATGGGGATATGTTGCATGAACATCTTGCTTTGGGCCACTGTATGTAGTAATCTCACATTATAAACTCTGTTTTCTCATTCTTAGGTTACAAAAGATGAATTTTTGGACTACTACTCTGGAGTTAGTGCTTCAGTGGACAGTGATGCTTACTTCATTTTAATGATGAAGAAATCCTGGAAACTCTGACTTTTGTTTTCATTTGCCTCAGCTTCTTTGGGACCAGAGACTATAAAGAAATGAAACACTGCTGAGTTTGTTGCAGGTTTGATTTTTTCCCCAGTTCCTCTTTGGGGGCTGTTTCAGAGCTGAGTGATTTGGTGGCACTAGCACATGTCCCAGTGCTGGACTCTGACATGTGGCTTCACGCTTCAACAGGTGGCGCTTAAAAGCCAAGCAATAGCCAGAATTACAGAAATCTAAAGCTGCCGAGTGAGCAAAGGGACAATGCAGTCTGTATAAATCAGCTGTTGCCTTTCCTAGCATCATCAGTCGCTTTCTTGTGTGCCTGTACACTAGGCTTGTTTTGCCAATGTTGTTACACATGGGAGTACTAGTTTGGGAGGCTTCATTACCACAGTAATAAGGAATACTTTGATGCTGAAATAATTCTTCAGAGAGATGGCAAGTCTCCTTTACATTATATTTTTAGCTGGTTTTAAAGAATAGCTTCAGAAACCTACAACTAAAGTGATCACTAGCTTGAGCCAAAAGCATAGTGACTACAGACCTACTGCTGTTCTCCCCAGGGCTGCAGCACAGCAATATTGCTGCATAAATATAGGCCTTCAAGTCAATAAACACTTTTGCTGAGAAGCGTAGAGGGAGCTGAGCTGTCCTGCAGAAATCTTCTGCCAGCATCAACAGGTCCTTTGCTGGCAGAAGGGATGGTGTCATGGTCAGCTTGTGCCTGCCTAAAACTGCCCTGAATTCAGCCACGTGTCCCTGTGGCAGCGGTGGCCAGGTCACTCCTTCACCATTTATTTCATGGCCCAGACTTTACTACATATCGCAAGCATTTAAACATCCATTCGTCCTGGCAAAAACTCCTGGCAGAGTTGCTCTGCCTCTCTATGTTTTGCCAGGTCTTCTGCCACTTCACTGGCACATACAGCATCTCTGTGTGTCTTATCATCCTGTCTAATGAACATGCACAAGAGGAGGAGATTTGGTAAACAAACTAATAAAATCAGCAAGGGACAAGTACCACCTTGGGAGGCAGTTAAATCTTTTCTGCGTCATTAAAATCAGGCTGTGACTCAGCATTATAGCTGACAAAATACCTACTTTATTTCATGGATTAGTGTTTGTGTGCCGCTAGGAGATGTTTGCATAGTGCAGATGAGCTGCACATAGATGAGGGGATAAACAAAGATGGGAGATGGGCTATGTTTTACCAATAGTTCTGGAGAGACAGGAGGAGCCTGGCTGGTAGGTGCAGAGAGAGGAGCAGCTGCCAGCCATGGTGTCCTAAAGCAGCTGCACATCAGCCAGGGTCACCAAGCTCTTTGTGTGCGCAGCTGAGTATGAGCACAGGAGGCAGAAAGTGTGGAGGAGGAAAGAAAAGAAGGTGCATGGAGTATGTGAACACCAAGCTATATGCTTGTCTGGATCTTGAGTCAGACAGGAATATGCTGACAGCTGTGGGGGAAACTGTATTGTGAAATAAGGAAACCACTCTGTCCTGACCCAGCAAAGTGATGTCAAGTTACAGCTGTGACTGTGTCTTCATATAAGTACTATACATCTAAAAGCTGGCCATGGACCAGAAGTGCTTGTGATGCTTCTTGCTTTGATACCTATTTGGATTTCTTTTTTCTAAAAGGAAGCTGAAAGTTGTTATATCTATATATACCCATCAAATTCGTGTTTATGTCTATAAAATCACATATGGTATTCAGGAACGCTGAAACTATGACCACTGAAATGTTGGTACTCAGCACGTGCAAAACAGTCAGGGACCAATTTTTCCTAAAGATGTAGCTCCCACAGTTCAGGCCATGTTGTCAAAGCTGAAGGAGACTGTTAGCCTCTGCGTGCCTCTGAGCAACCTAATCCCCAAAGAAAGTTACCTGAGAGGAGCTTAGCACTTGTGAAAAATCAACCTAACAGGACTTGACTGAGCACCACCATAAAGACCAAATTGTTGGCATTGGTTTGGCAGTTGCTAGGTGTGGTTCAATGAACATTTCATGGCCGTTTCTGGGATCCAGGGTCCTTCAGAAACCTTAATGCCAACCTTTAACCCCCCTCAATTTGGCTGTGCTTGCCACTGCTCTCCTGGAAATATGCTTTTCTGGACAGGCTTCATCATACACCCAGCTGCACACCTGGAATGAAGTAACCTGCGTCTGGCATGAGTTAGCATATATCCTCCACTAAGAAAAGCTACAGGGGGATGGCTGCTGCCTCTCTGTTTTCTGGGTGAGGGGGGCTGGGTTGGCAACTGGAGCCAGGACGAACAAAGTTGTGCCCAGCCCAGAACACAGGAACTGGAGCTACAGAGAGGCTTCTGTGGCTCACAGGGTGGTGGCAATAGAGGCAGGACGATGCTTGCTGTTACCCTGCAGTGCTTTTGGGCCTCTAAGCTGTCTGGAATTATTTGAGATTTGAGCTGCCTGCAGCTTGGTAGGGCACCTGGAGTTACCCTAATTTCAGTGAGAGCAGAGTAAGCCCTGTCCTGATAAATGTATATTAGAAGGCTGAATTAGAGCAGCGTAAATAAGTCATGCAAAGAGTCATGTCCTTTTAATATAGTAAAACATTATAAAACTAAAGTTACATGTCACCTAATTAAATAAGTCACAGAAAATAGAATGAATGTTTAGATATTAGCAGCTATGCAAAAATATGACTACTACATAGGATAAATATAACTATTTCAGAGTGATTAAAGGAAATATACATCATGTTTCTACTACTTTTCCCATATTAAAGAGTAATATATCTTTCTGGACAATCAGAAGGACTAAAACACATGGGTACCTTGCTGCTTAAATAGTGCAAATAGACATTTGTGATGTCCCTTTTAATCCTTAAAAATAAGTTTATGAGTTTGAAACAAGGATAGCACATACCATACAGGATTTTTCTCATGTGCTTTTGCTTCTTCCCTAGTTCCCTTTTTGCTTGTCACTGTGTTACTGGGAGATGATATCTTTCCAGCAGTCTGTCTGCATCTACAATTGCACTGTACGAATCAGCACAGTATGAGCATTACCAGCAGGTCTTTAAAAAAAACAACCAAGCATTATAAAGCAAATGACCATGCAGGGCTTTCATCTTTCTTCTATTGCAATAATCAGTGCTTCATTTGGTCAGAAACAGCAATAAAAACGGTTCTGTGAAATGTCACTGGAATGCCTTAAGCCAAATCCTTGTCCCCTTTGCGTGCAGGGACCATAATGTTATCCCCATTTGAAGGTTCCATTGCCGTCAGGTGGAGCTGGAGAAGGTGGACTGCTCTCCTGGGAGTGCTGTTTTTCTCCAGTGCACTGTGTCAAATATAACTACATCTCAGTAGTTATTACCAGTCAGAACAAATTCGAGCAGCTCTGAGGGCTCTTTTTACCATTAGACTCTGGGAACTCAAATATATTTTGGTAAAGGAGAATTTCAACCAGCTGGAGGAACTGAGACTGCAGGGTGAGGTGAACCCCAGCCTCAGAGAGCAGCGAAGTGGCTTGGGCTTCCCGTGGGCACGCTGCACGTTTCATGCAGCCACGTGGCTGTAGCAGCTTTGTCTCCAAGTTTGAGTTCTGTGGTGTGCAGCGTCCCAGAGGGATGGTGACGTGGCTTGGCCACCTCTGCATAGCAGCAGATGGGGATCCCCTTGGAGCTGGGCATGGAGCCCAGGGAAAGGCGAACGGGAAGGGTCAGGGTGCCTTCCTCAATCATAATGCAAAATAATAATAATAAATGGTATCTCCAGGTGATTTACAGGGTACTTTTATAAAAATTATAGGTCTTCTGGTCACTGGTACGTTTGATAACACTCCATTCATCTTCCCAGGTCAGATGTCACATAAGAAAATCACCTGGCCAAATCCAAAGTGTTTTCATGCAGCCACAGATATTGGGAATAATGCTAATAAACAAACATTGTCCGCTCAGGGCTTCTGTCCTGGAAAGCACTGGTATGCTGTGCTAATGCTTGCACAAGAGCTGCAGGGAAAGACAGCATCATGCATTTTACAGCCCCAATTCAGTTTATAGAAAGAGATGAGACTTTGCTTTTCATTGATTTTGTTTTTTTCTTAGCTAAACATTGCTAGTACATGAAATGCTAAAGATACACTATAAGTACCCGAATCGTCTCCAGGACAGATCTTTACCACCAGCAAGAAGTAGTAGTATGTAGGGTTTAGCTTTGTTTTAATATGTCTCTCTCAACAAAAACCATCTTCCTAAAGTGAGCCCCTTTTCCTGTGGGCTCAGCAAACTCCCTTTGCAGTGACCAAGCACCTGAATCCCCAGGCAACTAATGCTTGATTAGCAACTCTCATTTACTGTTGTTTTGCAAACTCGTGGACTTCTGCTGACTGCAGAGGATTTACTCTTGAACTACTGCTGTTTAAAAGATATTGGATTCTATTTAACTTGAATTCGTTGCCGTATTTCTTGCTTAGGCATTAATAAGACCTTAACTCTGCAACCAAGAAGTTAACAGAAGAGTTCATTAACTTTTATAAGACATGCTGTGATCCTCAGCTAGGAGTGCGGTGTCATTGCTCTGGATTAATCAGATCTGCAGATTAAAGTCAGGTTGAATTAAATTTCATTTCTGCTACAGTGGAGATTGCCGGTGTGCTGGGAGCTGAGCGTAGGCCACTTATCAGTGAAACGTGGGAGAAGCTACTTCCTTACCAGTATGGCATTGCTCTGTGAGCAGGTTTTGCTGTGGAGGTGGGGGCCCACTGACACAGGACGTGGGAAGACAAAACAGAAAGCATCAATGTGTTAGAGGAAAAAATGCCACGCTGTCATTCCTGTAAGGTTTACTGGTTTTTGTAGAAGCTGGACATGGTGACGTAGGCTTCCTCGTTATTTGGTGACTGCATTTCACTGGTGGGCGGTGTCTGGGAGATGGTGTCACCACTGAGGGGCTCTGATACAGGCTGGCCAGAGGGATCCAAGGGAGGAGTGGAGGAAAGGCTGGGACCATTGTTGCACAGGGACTCCCTGTTGCTTTGGCACACCTCGTACGTGCTGGAGCCATGGTTTGCTTCGGTGGCTGCAGCATGGCTGGTGCCCAGGAGGCTGTGCAGGGCTTCAGCTGGCCAGATTCCTCCATAAGTCACGGATGGGTTTAGGTCGCTTTTGTCCGTCTTTGCAGGCATTGTCTTCATGTCTGATCCACTCCTAAATTTTTCAGGAAGGCTTGGCTCTGGAGGAGTTGGTTGCTGCAGGAAATGTTCCAGTTCAGCTTTTGCTCGAATGCCATCCACTTTATGGATATGAACGTAACCAAAACTCTCTGGGTTAAAGCTTATATCAAAATTCTGTGTGACAAAGGGTACAATACAGTCAGTTAGAGGTTGGTATTAGCTTAACAGAAAAGGTACATAGCTAGTAAATTTTATTTTAGAAGGATATTATTTCTATAACTCTGAAAGTAACCCTAGTCAGGTTGAACAGTAGGTTAACACAGAATAAGCTATCACATGGCTTAAAATCCTTTTCCATATTAATCTGAATCTATCAATTGGCCTCCTGCAGGCAGCACCACTGGAGAGTATTTTGTGCTCTACAATGTGGTGGGAACTGGTGTTTCATAGACTTTTCTGAGCAACGAATCTACTGCACACCTGCCGTTTCACAGGAATGAGTGTGGTGACCCAGGCAGTTCCTTTCAGTTTTACCTTCCTAATTTAGCAGTGGGGGAAGTAAAAGTTTGCCACAGCTTCCTGAAACACATTAGGAATACCTGCACTGGGGAGCCCAGGTAATGGGAGAGTTGTCTCAGACCTCTGGTTAAATTAAGAACATGCTAATAATGTACCAACTGGAGAGAACAGGACTGATGAGTTTCTTAGTGGACAAATGCACTAGACACAGTCTTAAGGCAATGGCTTAATTCTACACTTTACAGTTTCTAACATTTGTCCATCTGGCTTTTATCTGGCAGAGTAATTTATGTATGAGTTCATGTATATATATGTGAGCAATTCTGCTGGCCATGTGAGGGGACATGGATGTCACCAGGGATGTTTGCAAAGTGTCCCCATCCAGCCCCATGATCACAGTATCATTACCAGAGCATCTCGGTTGGAAAGGTCCTCTGGAGTCCAACTGGTCCAACCCTCTGCCAGAAACAGGACCTGGACTGGACTATCCAAGACCCTGTCAAGCTTGAATGTTTCTAGCATGGGAAAACCTGCCTCTTCTCTGGGCAACCTTCTCAATGTTTAATTGTTCTCACAGAACAGGACTTTTTCCTTATATCCAGATGAAGGTTGTTGTGAAGCAGCACATGCCGGTTGCCTCTGGTTCTGTCATCATGCAGCCTTGTGCAGACAGTACCTCCACCTTCCCTCTACCTGCCCTTTAGGTATTGGAGGGTTGTGATTAGTACTCCCCTCCTCAAGCTTCCTCTTTTCTATAAACAAACTCAGTTCCTTCAACCTTTCTTCATATATCAAATTCTCCAGCCCTTTGCAGTTACTTTGCACAAGTCAAAGCTCAGGCACTAGTTGGATTGTCTTTTATTTCCGTGCCCTTCAGTAGCATCTACCTGTGCAAATGTGGGCTCTCTTCAGTGAAAGAAGACTAATTTCAGAAAGATTTCCCACTTTATGCAGCACGTACTGTCTGTCGTGAGAGTTAGTTTTCTTTTCAATAGTCTATACACAGGTAAAAATGACAGCAGAAGTACATACATTTTTTGGCTTCTTGCACAGTTGCTCCAGCGTCTTTTTGTGATCAGGAAGGTTTGGCCACACAGCAGGCTTGATCCTGAAACAGCAACAATAAAGAAAAAGGGGTTCAACAACAGGAAAAGGAGGACATGTTGAGGTATCAGAGGTTCACATTGCATCAGTTGTACTAATTCTTGCAAAGCTTTAGGGCTGGCTTACATTACCAAGAATAACAGCAGAGAAATCTCAGAATAAAACAAAGACAGGAGGAGAAGAGGAGTTGTAAAGGTTGCCAAATAGTCATTGTTCTTTTGAGTGCAGAAATTGTCACAGTTAGAGGAAGACTCCTCACCAAGCAGTGGAAAAGCAGCAAATTATGCATCTAGCTGTGCTAAATGGGTTTTGCATGATGAAAACAATTTCTGCAAGTGAAAAAAGATGCTGTGGTTAAAGTGCAAATTTGCTTGTATTTGCCTCTGCATGCTTATATTAGTCAAAGAATGGCATATTGTCCTACTTCTTGGCTAGCTATCTCTGTTGCAGATATCTGTACTGTAGCCTTGTCCCACAGGTCTCATTTTACTGCCTTAATTAGCAAAGTTATTGTGTTGTGCTGCTGGAAACCCTCAGCTATGATGCATCTAGAGAATATTAGCTGACTGACATTCCATGTTGCAGTAACATAAATACAGCTATAGATGTATATGAATCTGTATTTTGTTTTATGTGTTTTATGTGTATGTGTATATTTGGATATATATACACACATGTATAAAACCCTCTCCTTTTTGAAAGGGAAATCTCTGTTTTCAAAAGGTTCCACCACCTAAAAGCTTTATTTTCAGCAGTTTTATGTACACAGAACTTGTGACGAAGTTACAGAACTGCAAATGCTTGGCAACAGTAAAAAGCAAGAGCTAGAAATCTCAAGTCACATCTACACTTGCAAATAAAACAGCACCAGGGAGCATTCCCTGACAGATGAACCAAGTGTCTAAAATGTTTCATTATTAAAATTGCCCTTGGCATGGCTTCATTGGAGTCAACTAGCACATTTCCAGGCAATCTCCAGGTATAATTTAGGAGCTGGCACTGTCCAAATGTTGTCCTCAAAAAGCAGCCATTCACAAGCAGCCTTCTCTCTGGATGTCAGTGGAGCTGGATGCCACCGATGGGCTGCTCTGAATGCCACTGAAGAGCCATGGGCTTCCTGCCTTGCGAGGGGTTCATCTCCTAAGGTTGAACTTGGCACTCTTTCACTTCAGGTGCTGGTTTTGCTAGATTATGTACATATCTGTACATTTACTTAAACTTGTCAGCTAACAATCTATTCTATATGAGTGTATATAGTACTGTACTTAAAAATATGTTTGCAGCTGTCTGTTTACTGCTGTGTAGCCAATACATGAGAAAAAGCAAAGGCAGACAAAGGACTGCCTCTCTAGTGAATGTACCTCTGGTCCCACCTCTGCTGTGACTGCTTTGGTGGGGGATGTAGAGCCTACTTTTGGCCCATGGCTGGATGTGGAACCATGGCTGATGCCATCAAGCCCTTGTTGCAGAGAGCTCTGCCTTGCTGCTTCCGAAAGTGCTGCAGAGCAAACAACCTGCTGACTCAGCCTATGA
>NW_010186803.1:14045-21675 GCF_000695765.1 Mesitornis unicolor | reverse complement strand
AGAGACAATCTCCCCATTATACCATTTTGACACCTCCTGGGACTTTACTAAAACCCACAGGTTGCTTTCTTTTCTGGATCTTGCTTGAAGCTTTTGAGTCAAATTTGCCTCTAATGAGACACTGGATCTGTAAGTGTTTCATAGTGACTTCAGATCTCCAAAGGTGCCAGGGTTTCCAGCCCAAAACTAAAGTCTACTTGAAGTGTCAGGTCATCTTCTGCCTGCCAACATCCTCTTTTGTATTGCCCACTTCTACTCTTTGTCTGCCTTCGGTTTCATATGGAGGGCCAGAGATGGAAAGAGAATAGCTCACAAGTACAACAGGGAAAGCAGTAACACTGTCAATCCTGTCTGAACAGGACTGGCTTCCAACAGTTTTACTGATATGAAGAGACCTACATTACCTGTTTTCCCAAAAAGTTCCGATCAGGACAATCATGACAACAGACAGCATGAATCCCAGGATGGAGAGTGTAAGCAAGACCACACTGCTATCTAAAGAAAAACAAGGAATGCCAATGCATGTAATGCCTCTGTTAAGCCACTGTAACCATTATGTTTCTTCAGACAGTAAACTAGAAATTAATGCCAACCCTTCCACTTTCCTATCACTGGACTGGTCCAGTGTTGCATTTCTCCTGCCTCCCTGAAGGAGAAAAGAAGTAGGCTGCCAGAGCATCAGTCCCTGGCCAAGCTCCAAGTTGGGTTCTCAAGCTGGATTAATGCAACTCATCATCTGCTATCACCTCCAGCACATTGAAGTCAACACTCAGTGCATAGCTACAGAAGCACTGAAGTGACCTGGAACACACATAATGCTAAGGTGCCCTGCAGACTGAAGTGACCCTAAGGATCAGAAGGATTATTTGTGTTTACAAGGACAACAATGAGATTTTATCCCATATACCATTTGTGATTAAAGTGCTGTGTGCGCACACAAACCCAAGGCCCTGAAGGGCATCCTGTTTGACCTCTCCTTTGCTCCTTACCTGAAGGGCTCAGTGCAAACTGGTCCTTCTCCCTGCACGTCAGCAGGCAGCAAGAAGGCATGAATCAGCCTTCACCTCCCTTTGCACCCCCCTCATGCCCTTACACCAGCATTTCATCTGATGCTATTGCCCTCAAGTGAGATTTAACCTCATGGGAAGAGTCAGCCCCAGACCAGAGTGATATGGCCGCTTTCTGGGTCATCCTCTCTGGGATGCCCAGCATCCCTGAGGGCTGACCCTGCTGTGGCTGCAGTCTCTTCCCTCCACATGCTATCATCACTGCTGCTGCTGGGGCTGGCCAGGGAGCCAAGGGCCCCTGGCTCTGCTTCTTCCAGGTGGACCAAAGTAGTTTCTGGCCTTACAACTCTCTGTGGATTGCTGCTTCCTCGCGGTCCTGAAGCTCTTGGAAGCACTCCATTCGCTCCACGTGCCCTTAAAATAATCTCCATTGGGGTGCGAACGTACTTTCACCTCATACGTTGCATCATTTTCCAGGTTTTTCCCCAGTAATTTTACCTGCAGGTATGCTGACTCTATTGTCTAAAAACACACAAAAAACCCCAATTATTTTTCTAGACACAGGAAAAGAATCTTTCAGTTTCAGCAAAGTGTGTGAGATCAGGTGCCTTCCCTTAGTACTGTGCTCTTTGTTCCTTCTCATTGCTTATTATGAAGCTGGTCATCACAGCACCAGTCTGATTTAACAACTGTGTAGTCCAGACAGTGTGGAGAAGAGAGATTAACTCTGGGTAAAATCTTGTTGGGAAATAGCTGGCAGTATTAACTGTACTTTGCTAGTGCTGACACTGAAGTGGCAAATATATGCTTCCCTGGGGAGGCTCAGAAGTAAGAGGGGGAAAAATTACATTTGTGTGGCATAAAAAGGCTTCTGAAAGAGCAGTTACAGGAAAAAAGCTGAATCCCACAGTGCAGCTCTGACACTCTTTATTTCACTGTATTTGGTTGTCTGAATCTTTTTTTTTCCTAGTTACAGTTCTCCCATGTTCCCTCTGCAAAACACAGGTGTAGCCCGTGCTTCCAAACACCTCCCATCTGGACTAGTGTTGGCACAGCTGCTTTCGTGACAGGGAACACAGAGGCCCCAGCAGCTGGTCAGCCCAGACCAGATGCAGGTCACAGACACCTGCAGCCCAAAACATGGTTGAAGGATGGGAGAGATGCAGAGCTGTACCCGGAGCCTGGAGAGGCTCAGTGAAAAAGAGACACAAAAAAACCAGTTGCTAAATAAGAAAAAAAAGAGGGGGTAATAGGATTTCCTGAGAGACAGAAAACAAAAGCAAAACAAGCCATCCAAATATGTAGGGTGGTTCTGTTTCTCTATTAACTTTGCGTCTTCAGTTCCCACTGCAAAGCCCAGATTAATGAAATTTTGTTAGCCCAGAGAAGAGTCTAACAGGCATGGGTGCTGTCAGTCTGGAATTGTTTCTACCAATTAAATTTCAAAATGTCAAATATTGCACCTTTCCAAGTTTTCTGCTGGAGAACAGTAGAAATGCAGATTTGAGGGGTTTCACATGATACTGGTATTTCTGAGAACATTTGATTTCTGAAATTAGTGTAAGCTTACCAATACATCATCATTTACCTTCCAAGTACCTTCTTCCTGCCGAAAGGCTATTTGGTGTACTAATTTGTCCTTTAAGTATTTCTTCCACGAATGTGGTGTACTATAATGAATAAGATATTCATTTGCCTCCTTTTGGTATGTGATGTTTATATTGAATGGTACCTCAGGCTTAACTGTAAATGTAAACAAACCAAGTTATAACAGGAGTAGAATAATGTTACTACAAAATAGACAGGTTTTGAAAAATTAAAAAAGAAAAAGTTAAAAATTTAAAAAGTCTATTTTATGTTACAGCGCTGTTTTGAGTGTGGGCTGGCCTGACCCAAACGAGTCTCACACTGAGTCCCAGCTCATCCTTACACCTTGGTCCTGAGAAGGGCTTGGTGTTGACCTGATGGAGCAATGGTGTGACCAGCAGGGATGGTGCTTCCTAGGGATGTGACACTTGGTCTTGGAAAGCAATTCCTGAGCGTGCCCACCCCTGCTCTAGCACTGCTTGAAGGCCTGAAATTCAGTCCCTGTAACCAGTGCTCTGAGATGGAAAACCCATGGCAAAACCACTGCTGCTCTGGGAGGAAGGTGCTGGGGAGCAAACCGTGTATGGGTACAACCACTGGCATCCAGTGGGGCAGAGGAAGGGATGAAGTCTGACAGTGCTAGATGTAGCAGAGGGGGCTCTGGCTCTAGACTTTTGCTGTGAACCCATACCTGACTTACTATGCAAAAGAAGAGGATGCCAAATGACCATCTGTACAAGTATAACAGGTTGAAATGCAGCCCTCGGAACTCCCTGCAAGTCATGCTTGAGTGGTGGTGCCTGAGGCCAGAGACCTGTGTCTTGATGCTGAGGCTCCTGTATGAGCTGTGTAAAGTGCATCAGCTCTCACAGGAACAGAGAGCCCACATCTGTCTCCACTCAGGAAAATGCGTAGAGCCAGAAATTAGGTCCACTACTTCTGTATGCCACAAATATTTAACCTTTCCATGCAGAATCAGCATTTTCTAAAGGAGAGACCAGCAGAGATGGTCCAGGCCGGCCCATAAACTGAGAGATAATGTAAGACTGTTGCAAACTTACTGGACTATGGCAGAAATGGTTCCTAAGAGAAGGATGTTGCAGTGCCATTGCAAAGCAATGTGGCACCAGAGCAGAACAGAGCTGCCCTACAGGGGCTTCTCTGCAGACCTTGAATGAGACCAGCTCCCAACAGGGCTGAGTCCCAAGGAGCTCTTTCCCTAGGTTTCCTATTTCTTAGCTCAGGGAGGTCCCCAGCATGGCTTTGATGAGCCCATTCACAGGTTCTCAGTGTCACTTCTGTGCTGCGGGATGCCTGACCACCTTGTTCAGACAGCAAGATTCACCAAGAAGCAAGGTGTGAAAAGTGAGACCTTGCAACCTTACAGTCCCTGTGCTGCTGAGCTCGTGCTAGAATTGAGGTGGTCACTCCTGAAACTGCACAAGCCCCAGTAAGAGATTAAAAAAAGTCTTTGCTTGACAGTTCATCCAAGCTCAGGAACAGCTTCTTTGCTCATGTGCAGGATTCCGACTGTGTCCAGGTCTGATCAGTGTTACAAGAAGCTATAATTCAGCTGCATGTTTTGAGCGGAGGTTAATCATGTTTCAGTTTGAAGCAAGGGGAACATCACACTCTGGCAACACCCCAATCTAGGTTCCATACTCTGCTGTTTTATACTGCTTTTAAGATTAGTGCTTAGAAACTGGGCTATTTTTTTTCCCAGTTACCACTATATCTTAAAAATGTCCAAAATGTTAGGTGTCTTACCAATGTCGGTTACAACCAGACTCCTGCAGACCCTTCTCTTCATCTCAATGTTCATGCAAACGTATTTTTTCGAGAGTATATCAGTGAACTGTAGGAAATATGCTTCTTCCCGTTTCTTCATATTGAAGCACACGTAATTGCTGTCTTCCTTGGTGCTGTTGACCAAAGTGACACAGCATTAGTTTCTTCTCAGTCTTAGTATAAAATAGTAAGGGATGAATCCTGGTTGCTCATTTTCACATTAACTGAATTGAGACTCCGTATGAAATAAGAAAAAATGCCATGCAAATAAGGAGTTTAAAAGATTGATAGTGTTTTACTTCATGGTCATTGTGCACAGTAATCAAGTGTTGTAAGTCACAGTAACAGTCCTAGAGCTCACCAGGAAAAAAAATGCAATTATTAAATTGGAGATGTATGTGTTAAAAACCTTTTGCTCTTTAAAAATCTTACTGCTGCCATTTTAAAATATAGATAAGTTTGGATGCTCACTGACCATAAAGAGAAATTTCTTATTGACTGAAGTGGCAGAAAATACGGGGCCAGCAGTCATCCAGGCCATGAGGGAGTCAGAGTTTCAGAGTTGGAAAAGCATCTGTGTTTCAAGACTGTAATAAAATTTCAATTCAAATCCAGGATAAACCTGATTAAAATAAAAAATTGTAATAAAATAGATGTAAGAAAATTAAGTAGTTATTAGAATAGTAAAATGCAATAAAAATAAAGTTATTTTGCTGGCTGCAGCAGAACTTTTAGTTTCAGGATAAAACAAGCAAAGGGAAAAGCAGAAGTAGGCTGAAGAAACAAAATCTAAGCTTCTTCAGCTAGATGCGTCAGTTAAAAAAAAGGTGGAAAAGAGCTTCAAGGCCTGAATGAGAAGTGCAGATGACTGATGTGTTTGGTAACTGTTGGGTTTTAGTGTATTCATTCTAGTGTGTTTTCTGTTGTTCTTTTATGCAAAGACAATTATTTAATTTTTGTCTCGATCTAGATAAACACATTTTCCCTTCAGTAGAAATCAGCCTTTTTGCCACAGTAATTTCTGTGTGAAGGCTCTGCCTCTTCAAAAGGATTTTGAATTTTCACCTGATAAATGCTGTGTTTGTTTGGTTTTGGTTTGATTTTTTTTTTTCTTAATATAATGTAATTTAAAGGAAAAATGCTCATGCTGGGCTATACCAGTAGTAACAGGTGTTCCAGAGCAACAGAGGCACAATGACTATTGGAGATCTATGCCACTTACAGACCCTTCCAGCTGGTTTCCTTTTCTTTATTAGGAAGTTATATTCTGTTTCTGTTAACTCCTTTGCTGAATATAGTATTAAAACTTGGTAAAACAGTCTGAAACAGATTTTTGTCTAACTTTTCTGCTCCTATTCCTCAGCATATGTCAGCGTGACTCACTGGTGCTTAGCATTTCACTTCCCAGAAGTTTACAAAAGGACGGACTGGCAGCACTTACCACAGGGCCAGGGTATAGTTAGTGTTGTGAGGGGGCAGCTCTGTAAAATTGCAGGTCAGGCTGCTATAGGAATCCTTAAATTCCAGCTGGCTGAAGCAGTCGATGTCTAAACTGTCTGGTTCATCATCTCCAGAAGTCCCTAAGGAGAGATTCACAGGATGTTACCGAAGAAAATCAGTGAGTGTATTTGATTTGCAGGTCCATTGTGTAGGAGTGTGTTTCTTTACATGGTTGCCTGAAAGAAAGAAGACCAACCTACCTATTTTGTAAGAAGCAAAGAAAGCTTGTTCAAAATGAAATTAAAAACCACTTGTACCTTTCAAGCTTGCTCTCCCTGCATGCCAGCGGAGCCTACTCACTATGCACAAAGGTGCATTCTGCATCAGTCTGTGAACTATAAAAAGACATAATGTCACAGATGGCTTGGTCAGATGAGACTGTGTCTGTTCTTTTCTATTAATCATGGGCAATGAAGGGGGCTGATGTCAACCTGGAAACTTCTGTGAAAAAGTCCCAGCATCAAGTGCAAAGTAGTGAAAATACGTTGTCTACTCTGCAGTTTAATTCCTTCAAAGTTTGAGCTGGGGCAGGGGAATTACTGTTTTAAAAGGTATGGATGAACTTTATACCATGATAAAAGCAGGAGCTACTCCATCTGAAAACCATCTCAGGACTTTTTTAAACAGTTTTTCCTGTTAGGAAGCACAAAGTGCTGCTATCCTTGGGCTTGTCAAGGGGAGAAAGACACATTCATGATGCCCATTGAAAAGGAGAATATTCAAGTCAAGGACCAAAACACTCGAAAATAAGTGGAACAAAAAGATGCAGTGGAGGGTATGCTCCACACAGTTACTGCCAGAAGAGCCTGGAGCTGATGCTCAGGGCTAATGTCTGCACTTTAGCAAGGGCTGGTTTCACTAGGAGTTATTTTTGTGGGAACTTCAGCTCAGGACGGCCTGAAAGCACACCAAAGAGCAGCTCCGAAGTGGCAGACCCACCGTGAGGGTGCACGTGTGGCTATTGCCATTGCCACACCTGCATTGGGACCAGCTGTGTTGTAGAGGGCCAAGAGCACCCGAACAGCATCCCTCTGCCCCTGTCCTGTCTGTGCTGTGAAGGTCTCACCTGTCTCCAGGTTCCTCAGAGGACTGGAAAATTATATGGGTGTTATGAGGCAATTAACCCCCATTTTGATTGTACTGCAAAGTTTTCTGAAATGTCACAAGTTTAGGCTTAGGAGGGAAAGCTCAGACTTTCAGCCAGAATGTGTCACATCCTGAAAATTTGCTTCAATGATTCATAAAATAATTGCGATTTGACTAAAGGCATATGTCTTAAGTCCTACACTTGGCATGTGTGAGGTCAGTGAGACAAAAGCTGATGCTTCTGAGAGGAGTCCTCTTCAGCAGAAACTGTCAGTTCAGCCCCATTTCATGACATCTCAGCCACCGTAGCCGAGTGGACAAGGGAGGGGTCATTGCCGTCACCCCTTGAGCACATTCTGGGGACAGAAATGCCTCTTTCACCTTTCGTCAGTGGTTAAGGGTATCTGTGATGATACACAGCCCTCTTCCCCATGTCCAGGGACTATTCCCTATTCCCTGCATTGTTGTCTCCTGCCTACTCCTTAGATGTGCCCTTGCTACCTGCTGCAGCGAGAACAAGGCTTTGGCTGCTCCAGGGATATTGGTGACTCACACTTACTAACAGAGTGGTGAAATATCCGTGGAAACATTTCCAATGGAAAATCCCTTACTGAGAAAAAATACGGCCATCTCTGCCATTCACCCAGGTGAATCAGATCTCT
>NW_010186803.1:6533-14014 GCF_000695765.1 Mesitornis unicolor | reverse complement strand
CAGCTACTTGGATATCATGAGTCATAGTCGTGGCGGTGACACCTTATGATCCCTGGACAATCCTGCCAGCAAACAGAGAGACTCAGACCTTGTCCAGAACAGATGAAGGTCCAAAATGGTCATGGTTTGACAGCAGGAAGACAACAGAGAAGCATTTTTTTATTGCTTTAAAATGTAAGTAAGGAGCATTATTCCCTAGGGTTGCTATCAGCACTGCTTCCTCCTGACCTCAGGGCTGAGTTGCTCCTTGTGTCGGGTTTTGAGTAAGAGAAGACATTCAGAAGTCATTCAGAAATGCAGAGAAAAGTGCAAATGGGTTGTGGGCAGGGGCTAAGAAGGGAGCTGCTGCCACCATCACCCATCGTGTGCAGCAGGAGAGATGAGACCAACTGATGCTGCACTAATCCAGAACCCAGAGGCAGATCTATCTCCTAAGCTAAGATTTAGTGACCATTTTCCACCATGAGCAACTGGTGCTAAGAAGTAATTACCAGTCCTCCCTTCTCACCACAGCTCTGGCGGTGTCTGTCCCAAGGAGAGCCCAGCACTCCCTGAAGGACACCGAAATGTGGCATCTTCTACCAGCACTGCAGGTTTGAAGGGATACCCTGTGCAGCACGGACATGGACAAAGCAAGTGCTATACAAAGCCTCTCTCTCCGTTTAACCATCACAGTTAAGAGAGGGACACAGAGGCCAGCACAGCTCCACAAAAAGCCCTGCAGCTGTTTCCCACAGTTGAGTCTTGAACAAGGCAGCCCTGAGCCATCTGGGCAAACACATATCTACAGTAATGTATGTTACATAAAGTTACATATTTGTGGGTAAAAGGGTGTGCGCATAGATATACAAATATTCAGAGGATAACAAGCACGCTGAAATTAATCTGCATAAAATGGAAAACCCGCCATATTTTATACAGATAGATACACCCAAGGCTCAAATGAGCAGGTATGTTGCATTTTATGCATCTCTAAGACTTTACTTGAAACTACCAGGACATCGGCTTATTTATACTCATAGCTACTTCAACACAACATTAAAGCTTAGAATGACCAGCCTTCCTTTATATAAGAGAGAGAGTGCTTGGTGCTCTCTGTATAGAAAAACTACATATACCAGATTTTTAATAAACTCACAAAACTGATAATCATCATATTAATAAATAGCATATCAGAGAAAATCTCTCAACTGCCTGCTACTGCTTTGCTGAAAAGTGAAAGGAATTTTAATTCTTTCTCTGTCAAGCTGATTGCAAAGTGAAAAGAAAGCAAAAGGTTTTGTCTTGCAGTTCAAACAGCCATTTAATGTTTAACCAGCATAGTGCACCTTTGGTGCCAGACTAGAGGGAGAGCTGACTTTATTTCTCTGACACTGAACTTTCACATTGTGATTATGTGGTTCCTTATTCATGGAAATAACTTCCTGACCATAGAATACATTATAATTAAACCTCATGAATGGTGTTAAGTAAGCAATTTGATTTTTTTTTCTGGTATGGTTCCTCCACGGACTGACAGTAAATTTTTTTGTCTGATATAAATATGCATGTAGCATCAGTTACACTTCTTCCTTAAACCTCAGAACAACCATGCACAAATGTGTTTGCTACATAAATGGTTTTGATGACTCCAGCAGGACTCATATGGCTAAGGACTCTTTACACAATTAAAGGTTTACAAGATTATAATATTTCCTTGAGAAGCCCAGACTAGGCAGTGCGTGGCTCTGTTGAAATCAATGCAGGGCTTGAGATGAGGCAATCCTAGTGGGAGAAAAACTGCTCTCATAGCCACGGCCATGGCAGGTCCTTCGCAGAAATGGTTCTCTTGGGTTTGGACAACACCCAGCAGGGTGCACCTGCAGGATCAGTGACTGAATTTCCAAAGTCAATGAAGCGATCATCACCAAGGACAGCCATGAAGTATCTCTAATGCTGATCTGATTCAGGCAGATCTAATTTTAATCGCAACAGTTTGGATGTGGGTTGGACAAACCATACAAATCTGGGTAGGAGGGCCACTGAAGGCAGCCATCCTGTCCACGAGACCTCACAGCACACCGTCTCCTGCTCCCCCTGCCCGTGCCCTCCTGCGCCTCCATTGCTGCCCCTTCTTAGCTCTACTGGTAGCTCTCTCAGGGGTTTTAGGGTCTCCACCACCTCTGCCAGGCTGGGGGACAGCTGAGGAGGCAGCCTGCCACTCAGCGAACAAAAGGAGATGAAGGCAAGTGCCACAATGAGCTTTTCCATCCTCTGCCCATAGGAAGGGGTGAGCTGACACCCCTGCAGTGGCTGGCGACACTTTGCCAGGAGGCAGGGCGAGATGGAAGGGCAAAGAGTGAAAGCCAATCACCCATCACATGTCATTTTGCCCTGGATTGTTTAATTTGTTGGCCAAACCCATGAGACTTATAAAGAAATCATAAAAGCTGCTGATTACTCAGCGGGGATTTTCTGAATCTGTTTGTCTTTAATTCTAAGCAAAGGATAATTATGGTTTACTGGAAGTTAGTGACAAAACAAGGAAAGGTCCAGTCATATCTGCTTTTGGGAAGCCCTAAAGATTTCAGCGTCACTAGCTATAAATCACTAGCCTTTACCATTCACCACCATAGCAGCTTGCCAAAGCTGGTCATAAACAGCGGTCAATTGTATAAATAAAAGGCGAACAGAAAAAACAATGTTCTGAGCCGCTCCCTGTTTTCTTCTAACTAAAAAACTTATCATGCATATCCTATCTATGTATATATGTATGTATGCACATATGTATACACATATACATGTTATAATACATGACACACACAAATGAGATTCCCTATCTGTGAGATAGTATAGGAACACAGCCATTATCTTCTTAAAAGCCAAGACCTCTTTTTCTCCCAAACAATGGAGCCCTAAATCTGTCAGTAACTGAGTGACTGCCCATGTTCTTCAGGCACAGTTCAGTGAGCTCTGTTATGGCTGCTTGTTTAGTATTAGACAAATAAAAGTTTTACAGATCTCAGACTGAATCTGTAAATCAAATATTTCAGCTCGCCTCTGGGAAAAGGAACAGCAGACTGAAACAGTGGCTTTATTGCTGCTCTTTTTTACTTTGATGCTGCTAAATAATTTTCACCAGTCTAAATGCGATAATGAAATCTGTAATAAGCCTGAATTTAAACTGTTGAATTTATTTATAATTATTTGGTGAGTAAGGAATGAATGCTTTTAGAGTTGGGCTCTGAGAACCCCCTGGTTGAGCTGCTGCTTCAGACATACAAAGAAGGAAACGGGGGCCATTCCCAGATACAGCTAATGTGATCGCTTCAAGAAAAATGATAAAAAGATTAGCTTTTGAAGTGGAACAGCGTGAGGCAAGTTTGAGGTACATTGAAACATTTTATTTGGAGGAAACTGCCAAGAGCAAGAGAAGGCAGGTCCTCACCCCTCTCTGATGGCAGCTCAGAATGATCATGGGCTGCAGCAGAGGGAAGCGGCTCCCCGCTCCCAGGCATAACTCCTCACATGGAGACCAGATACAGTGAGAAAGTATTAACAGGTCTGACCTTGCACATCCTCTGTGTACAGCTGTGGTCTCCCGCATTTCGTAAGAAATTGGACAGTGCAAGGAGAACAGACTTCGTAATTAAATTAAATAGGTATCCTCCAGATCCACATCCGCCTCAGGTACTGGTACTAAAAGAAAGAGACTGGAGGCTAAACCACTAACACATTCAACCCAGCAGTTGCATTTGGAGCTCTTAATTCAGGTTTTTCGAGATCATACGCGAGTGGAAACATGAACACGAAATGACTCACCATCACCATCTGCTGAGGTGCAACCACTTTCCCCAAAAGTGGTGTGAAGAAACAAGACGAAAATGCTCAATACTGTACTGGTCTGTGTCATCCTGAGCTCACAGCATGTGTGCAGTGCATGTGTGTGTGAAACCCGCGCTCATGTACTTTATACTAGATGCAGAACAAACCCATTGCCTGATAAAGAGACCGCAGGCAAGGGGAAATGTAAACATGCCGACAAGGATGGTGAGTGGCAGAGAGCAGGAAGCCAGCCTAAAGATATTTGCAGAGCTTTTACTTTGAAACTTGCTTCTCATTTCAAAACTAAGGACCTTCTGGATCAAGACCATTGACACACGGGGCCAAATCTGGTCATGTCCAGTGGGCTGGGAGCATATTTCATGGATGGTGTTTTTCTCTTGGCTAGTGGGATTTTTGCTGCTGATTTCACTGAGAGCAAGTTTTAGTCCACTCATTCACTTTCCTCTCAAAGGAGCTACACAGGTCCACGGGAGAAAAATCTTCTAGTTGCAAAACGCTAATTGTAATTGCTATTATTTATTCTTTAAGTGCTGGCATTAAAAGAAGCATGGCCAGCAGGCTGAGGGAGGTGATTCTTCCACTCTACTCCACTCTGGTGAGACCCAAGCAGGGTCTCATCAGTCCATCCAGCTCTGGTGCCTGAATCATGAAAGACGTGGACCTGTTGGAGCGGGTCCAGAGGAGAGCCATAGAAATTATCAAGGGGATGGAGCACCTCTCCTATGAGGACAGGCTGAGAGAGTTGGGGTTCAGCCTGGAGAAGAGAAGGCTCCATAGAGTCCTTATAGCAGCCTTCCAGTAGCTCCCTGAAGGGGACTTATAGGAAAGATGGGGAGGGACTTTTTAGTAGGGCCTGAAGTGCCACGAAAGGAAGTAATGGTTTTAAACTTAATGAGGATAGATTTAGATTGGACATAGGGAAGACATTTTTAAGATGAGGGTGGTGAGACACTGGCACAGATTGCCCAGAGATGTTTTGGATGCCCCAACACTGGAAGTGTTCAAGATAAGGCTGGATGAGGCTGTGAGCAACCTGATCTAGTGAAAGATGTCTCTGCCCACAGGAGGGGAGGTGGACTAGGTGATCTTTGAAGGTCCCTTCTAACCCAAACCATCCTATGATTTTATAAAGTCCCACATAACAGCATTGCTGACCCAGAAAATCTGTGATTTAAAAGACTAATTCTGCAAAGTGTACCTCATGAAAACGAAGTGGTATATGTCACACTTTTTCAGGCTTTGGACAAAGCACAGACAGAAAGAGGAAGATGAAGAGGTGTTAAATATTTCCTTCACACACTTTCTGTGGTTGTATACACCAACGCATACTAGAGCGTAATGCAGGGCCATGTACGAGGCTGACTGATGTGGCTAACTACAAGTGAGCTGAAGACCTGCACTGGCTGCACCAAAAAAAGCTTTATGTTGGAGGTGTAAAGGAAACTGAGGGCAAAGTTGGCAGCAATGCCCAAGCAAACAGAAAAATGATGACACTATAAGAAGGATACTTAATATGGAAGCCACAGCAGCTTTTTAATTTGCAAGGAAATAATTTAACCCACTCACTGAAATTATAAAAACTCAGCCCCTATGTCTAGAAAAATGTCCTTCTTGCCAGGAATGCAGGGACTGTCCTCTGGTGTCACTTGCTGCACTGAGCAGGGATCAGTGGGTAGCAAAGTGGATTTTTCTGGGCTCCCCTGCCCTCTTTTAATGGGAAGAAATGTCCCCCTTTTCATGACAGAGAAGCAAGGCTGCCTAGTAGATGGCAATCTCTCATACCTGTGTCAAGCCCTTCGTCATGGCAGGACCTTGGGGCTCCCCACCAAAGTGTTCCCTGTGGGTGCACTAAATCTACATAGATAAAGAAGAATGGGTTTGGATTCATTGGACAAAATGTAGGTTTTTACAGTGTACATTCCTGTCAGAGCTTTTCAGGCTTCACTCCTGTTGAGCCAGTGGAGAGCAGGATTCATCTCATCCTAACATAGACATGCAAAAGATGAACCTACCCCTAAGTAAATGTATTTCTTTCCATCGAATACAGAAAGAGCCCAAGGTGAGGAAGGGGTTAGATGTCTGCTTGGCAGACTTCTATGGTATCTCCCACCCACAAAGAGACGAGGATCTTGCCAGGCCACAGCAACCACCGATGCAAAGCAGAGCAGGAGCTGGACATGGCACTGGGGCCAAGGAGCCACCAAGAGCTTGACTTCCCTTACAGAAATATCTGGGGTACTGCAATACACAATATCCCTTCAATAAATACCCTTTTTCAGAGGTCTGAGTCAGCTGGGGGCACTTCAGGAGTAGTAAGTCCTTGTCTCTCCCTCCCAGGTTTCCTATGCTTGTCCTGAGCTCATTGAAACCAAACTTGAATCAATGAGATTGGGTCTCGGTGACTTCACATCCCTAAGGTCTACCCCTGACTTGCTCTAGAAAAGTTTATTTAAGGATTTGAGCACTTGGCTTAATAATATCCAATATCATGTTATACTAGAAACCCTTAAGCTAATTTCTACCTAATTTTCAGCCAGAAATATCAATAAAGGAGGTCTCTCCTTTGAAAACTGATCACTATCTGGAAATGGCACCTTCTCACTTTAAATTTATCTTGTTTATAATTGAGTGGGCTATCACTTCGATTTTTTTTTCTTTTTTTCCTGTTTCAACTAGAGCAAACTAAAAGACAAAGACTTTTCAGACATAATATTTTGGCTGAACCTGAACAATCTTATTATCAGAGCTGTGCTGCTCAGGGGATTTCCATGTTGTCATAGCTGCATTTTGTCTGGGTGGGGAAACAAGGGACCACAATGAAGAGAAAAAAAATAGTATAGAGAAAAACCTTGAAGCAAAAGTACATTTTATTTTACTTCTGGGTCTCTCCTTCAAAAATTGTTTGATTTCTGAGGGGTATTTGAATCCATCAGTCTCACCTTGTTGTCTTTCTCTAATACCCTGAAGACAGGAAATAAAATTTGTGAGAGTCTAAATCTTAGGGCAGCTGAAGTGTTAGTAACCAGGACAGGCTGAAAGAAGACTGGATTCCTTTTCATTTGCAGTAAATTTATATTGCTTCTGCCTTGTCTTTCAGGATTCCACAAAAGAAAAACATGAATTAAAAAGTTTAAAGATATAAGAGTTTGATAGTGCAGCAAAAACATACCTGCTCTTCATTAGTCTGCCAGCACTTTTTGCGTCTCAACACTCTGCTTTGGAGCTTCTGAGTCACTCTAGACCCCTCTTACATTTTTGGCCCTCAACAAAGTTTTTTTAACCAGATATGCCAGGAAGCAGAAGTCTTCTAGCCAGCTTCAGCTGCAAGGAAGAGGACTTCTACATAAAAAGGGATTTAGAATCTTCTTTTTTTGTTGCTTCCTGACATTTATGATTCTGACCTGCTTTGAAAACTTTGTTCCATATATCTTCTCCCTGGAGGAGACATCTCTGGACAGTATGTCAGCTGAAGGACTTCATATTAGCCTCAGGCTGCTCTAAAAAGTGTTTTGCTGGCTTGGGAAATGGAGCATATGGGAGTCAGTATTGCTTAAGGCAACATTGCCATGGACAACAAAACTTGAAACCTTGGGTGGGTAGATTAAGAGCGAGCACGAGAGCAGACGCTGCTGTTACTCTGATAAGAAACCAGCTCT
>NW_010186803.1:0-6522 GCF_000695765.1 Mesitornis unicolor | reverse complement strand
ACCCTGAGATTAAATGGAGTTACACTATGCTTCCCCCATCACCAAGTACAAGAGCAACACAGGGTGGAAGCTACATCCACCAAGTTGTCCAGAAAGGAGCCATGTGTCACAAAGCAGATTTTTGCTGTTTCTTTGAGCTTTCTTTGTCTTTGAGGTTTTGACATTTAAAATTACGGCTTTAAACTTCCTCCCCCAGAACTCATAAATTGGCACCGTATTAACAAGGAGATCTGCTATACTAAAGGAAGAATATAGAAAAGTTAGAGAAACATTCCCAAGTGAAAGTTAAAGCAGGAGGGACTGTTTTGTCCATTTGTCAGATATTCAGATATTGTGAGATCAGGTCCCAAAACAGACAGGCTAAAAAGGTGAATGATACCTTTTTTCCCAAGTAACAAAAGCAGCAACAGCAATGGCAGTAGCAAGAACCATCATATTAATACGTCTGGACTTCTTTTGTTTGCTTGCTAGTTTTTAAGTCTTTAGGAAAGGCTGAGGATCATATTTTTGGCTATTCTTCACAACAACCTGTGTTAAAGCAGGGTTAAAGAAATGAAAACTTAGATTGACTCCACGTTATTTTTTGTGTCTTAAAAGAAACGTTTTAACTACTGCAAGACACCCTAGTAACTTACAAGCTCTGGCAGGAGAGCACAGGTCACTGTGAGACCACTGTGCTTGCTCAGTGACATTTTTCAAACACAGTGCTGGGCCAAAACGCTGCCATTTCGGTGACAATGAAGGATTTTGCGACTGCATTTTAGTTCTGCAAAATACTCCAATCTGACATCTGCAACTTTTAAATTAAATAGGTTTAGATTCTTTTTACTTTTTAATGAATTTAGATTTAAAATTCCCTTTAGTTTAAAAACCCAAGTTACTGAAAAATTATTTGGTTTCAGCTGAGTGCATTCTTTAAGGATTTGTCTGCTACAGCTGTGGCTGCTTTTGGACATTTAATACTTAGCCACTGGGTTCCTGCATGCTTACACCATTGCAAAAAGTAAAAACCGAGGGGACATAGGAGGCTCCTCATCTGATATATGAGTAGTCCATGACACAGACCTGGACTCTTTTCCAAGCTCCAGATGAAAAGTGAACACAGGAAACACAGACCCCAGGAAACACAACAAAGGGAAGGAGATAACAGAAGCAATATCGTGGCATATTGCTGTAAAACAGGAAAAAACTTGAAGGAACAAGTCCTGATGGAAACCATCAAGGGAGAGTTAAGGCTGATGGCATGTGCAAAGGAGCGTGATGAACCTGAAATAGCGTTTGTAATATTTATGTTTAATGTGACCTGAATGTGGAGCTTTGCCACTGCCAGGTAAGCGGGAGAGAGGGGGAGGGAGGGTGTGCACCTTTCTTCTCCCCTTCCCTCCTGCCTGGGCAGGCACAAGATCCAGGCCTGACTGGGTGCGGCACAGTGTGTAAGCACTGCTGGTACTTTTGGTAATAACTGCTGCTATTATGAAAGTGGGCAAAAGTGGAAGCTGAAACCTCAGGGAAAAAAGGTTGGCACTGAGTGCAGATGATATGGCAGAGCCAGGCTGCCCGCAGGCCCCGCAGAGCTGTGGGAAGGTGGGATGGGAAGGACCATGGCTGTGATGCTGAGTGACCCAGACAACATTTGTGTCCTCATGTCACATCCATGTCTTTTGTGCTGCAGCCCTCGAACATGGACCCCACAGTGGCGAGATCCTCACCCCTCCAGCCACAGAGAGGGGCAGGCCCTCAGGGAGAGGCAAGGCCTCCAGAGATGGGCTTTTGAGACAACAATGGGTTTCTCAACCAAGGTTTGTGCTTTTAGGTGGGTGTGAAGTGGACTTGGGTGGCAACTGAGGTGGATCAGGCTATTGAAGGCAACCTTGAATATAGCATAGATTTGCTTTGCCTCTGATTGCACATCTTGGCATATATTGGTCTTCCAGTGGTTTAAAGAGCAGCACTGAAAACCCAGCTACAGCCATACGTATCATTAGCCATAGGAATAACAGTATTTATTGGTTAAAATTAACAAGGTTGAATATAGCTGTAAGGCTGAAATCACTAAAATACTTTTAAAGACTAATTTAAAAAAAAAATAAAAAGCTTAAGCAAACAAGGACCAGATAAATGTTAGAAAACAAAAGGTGACAGAGTAATAATTTAAATGTATTTAAATATGTTTTAAAATATCTTTCCTGGTATGAAACCTACTTAGGAGTAGACGAACTGAAAAAAACATACAAGAAAATGAAATTGCAACTGAAAAAAACCTGTATTATAAACAGACATTATCAAAAGTAACAAAATATATATAATCATGTGATTTGGTTTAGCAAAAATTTTTTGCACTGAGATGCTTATCTGTTCAAAATTAATTGTGTCTATGTCATCCAATTTAAATAGGAGTAATGCTTGAAATTTCATTAAATTGAGATACTTCATGCCCCAGAACCACAGGAAAATTTATGTGATCAACCTGAAAGATTACCCTCCAATTTAGATATGAATGCAGGGGTGGGGAAATCTCTATAACAGGGAAAAATAATTATACATTTTCTCCCAATTCATTGCGCTTGATTAGCCAGGAGAAAAAGAAATATGCAGATAAGGCACTAATTGCAGAGGGCCATAGGTAAACTCTGGTGGGACACCAGCTGGCAGAGTTGTCATCCAAATTTGTTGTCATCTTGTCATTACAGTGAGCATTCAAAAATCACTGAGAGGTGGTTTCATAGTTTTCACATTTGGAAACTTAGATAGCCCATCAGATTTAAAACACTTCCCAGTGTAACACAGGACCCTTTCTCCAGTCTTGCTCTTAGCCCAGCTACTGGCACCGGGCTCCCTTTTTCCCCTCTGTGTCCTTCAGAAAGTCTCTTTTCATTTTCTGTTACGGCTTGCTGCTCTCTGCTTTCACAGCCTGTGTTCCTGCTGCGAAGACCCTGCTTGCAGAGAAAGAACTCTTCCAAAGAACGTGCCTCTCTCATCTCTTTATGAGTTTTATTTGGGATGCCTGAGTTATTACATTTGGTCTTGAAGCAGAGGAGGAACCACTGTACCCCTGAAATTAGCTGTCCTTATTGTTCAGGTTGTACATGTAAATTTGTCTAAATCCAGCTTCCAGAGTGCAGATCATGTCTGCTTTTGTTTACCAAAATGAATTATCAGAAATCTTTTCCTGTGCAGATAATTGTCATCAACCATGAAATTATCATTTTATCCTTTTTTTTGAACAACTAAACTAAGTCTATAGTTTTAAAATTCTCACTCAGTAAGACAGGTCTTCATGACACCAATTTTTCCTTCAGCTTTCTCTTGAAATGCTCAGAACCAGACAGAATACTCTTATAAGAGTCTCAGTAATCCCTGTGTTTTGTGATCATTGCAGTTCCCCACACTCCTGTTCTTATGCTTTTTGGATGATAATGGTTGTTTCAACTGCTGCTCCTACTGAGATCACCTGCTGAATTACAAGGCCACATTCTTACCTGACTTCATTTTGGAGCCTTTACTTCCCTGAGCTCAGATCTCTATCCAATAGAGAGGATGAGATAGTACAAATCTTCACCGGACGATGTGCAAATGTTGTCCAGGTGAAATACAAAAGCTGACTTGCAGCGATGTGAGGCTGCTGTTGAATGTACCTATTTCAGTCAGTTCCACTTGGGAGTCCACTTGCTTAATTTCATGGGGTTAGTTTTTGCCTTGCTCACATACCTTTCCTACAACTGCAATCAGACTCCCAGCTGCTTACTCTGCTGAGCTGGGCTGCTCAGCACCATAGGCTTAAAGTTACTAAGAAGTTGGTTTCTTTAGGGAATGCACTACCCAAATAGTTCCCAATGAACAAAACAAAGGTCCTTATTCTTTCCAATTTCAGCACTATGGTTTAAGAGAGACGGTGCCTACGTGGAGGAAGTAGAAGCACAAAAATGAAAGGAGGGGTGGAAATCATAGTGAACAGGGAGAGGTGTTAAAACAGCTCTCGGTGCCTGCAGGGGCAGCACAAGCAGGGCAGGGTGACCTGCAGTGGGAGGGCTCACCCATGTTATGCTCTCCAAAATGGCCAGTGTGGGGCTTGTGGAGGAGTTTGCCAGGATCTGTGCAATGCCAGCATCATGTGGACAGAAGCCAGTGTACCAGTGAGAAGGGTGACAAAAGGCCTGACTTGTTTTTGGCTCTCTGCACACAGATATAAGTGCAGAACACAGTGCCCTAAAGCTGTGCCTTCTTGTAATTTAGGGACTGACCACAGCTACAGTACTACAGGGCTTTTTCCTTGCTGTGGGTGCAGCATAGGCCAGGAAAGAATTTTTTTGTCTGCTTTCACCTTACTGAACAATGTAATCCTCACTGGCAAGAGCTCTTTGTAGTCAGCAAAGCTGCTTGCACTGCAGGAGGGGCTGCATAGCATGGCCAGCATTTTCTACCACTACACAAAGCTGATTTTTCTCCACTGAAATGCATATAGGAATGTTAGGTTTATGCTGGCTTATTGTGTACCGTGTGTATGAATTCACAACACTTACTGCTGTCTGAACTTATGGAGATAGCACCTAGTTTTGTACGGAAGACACAATTTTTATCTTAGCTTTCATTCCAGGGTGGGTTATATGCTAGGAGTGTTGCCTCAAAGCTCAGGGAAAACGTGAAAGCCACATCAGAAATTGGTCACGGTCACATGAACCTGCGCCATGACCTTATATGAAAGTGAAGCAATGCTGGTGAAAAAAAATAAATATGGATTGCTTACAGGTTACGGTGGCTGCCCAACCTTTCAGTGACCTTGGCCTGAGGTGGAGTTTGTAACAAAACATGAAAACAAGCATACCTCCCCTGGTTTCACTTTTCAAGGCAAACACTGCAAGCCCAGCCTCAGCACAGCTGAAATACAACTTGCTGCAGGAGCCATCCTTCAAGGTGTTTGTGTTCACAACCAGGACGTTCTGCAAACCTGCACCAAAGCACCTCAGCTTGGAAAACAAAAAGGAAAAAAAGGAAAAAGACTAGGCAAGGAAACAAACATTTGAATATCTAGCAGCCAAAGAGAAAAGCCAAACCACAACAGACACCAGCTGCTGAAAGGCACATTTGTTGCAACCCAAGATTCAGCAAGGAAAGTGATCAGTAAGATCCTAAGTTCACGTAAAGCAGATCACAGAAGGTGGCCCTGACCATGGACTTCTGGACAGGGCAGTGACACTGTTAGTGTCCCTTGTTTCTCCCCATGATTAAGTAGAAAGGGAATTCTTGAAGCACCTGCTTCTTTTCCCAAGGAGGCAGTGGTGAAAATCAGGGAGAGGTGATTCTGTGGGAACTATGCTCTTCACTTGCCACAGCACAGCTAGCTGGAGGAGCCAAGCTGGCGCAGCCAGGGAAGCCATCGGCATCTGAGCATGGAAGGAGAGCAGGTCTCTGCCCCTGCAAGGAGTACAAAAGGCCAGAGACGGAAGTGAGACACAGGGACACTGAGGCAATGGTCCTTCTGGCACTCCTGCCTGCCCCAAGGCTGGCTAGAAGATATCTGCATCTGCGTCCCTCCCAGCTTACAGCCTGCTTTAGTAAGGTTATTGCTATATACCATAAACCATGCACTGAACTCACAACTTCAGCGTTCAGACATTCCACATATCATGGCATACGCCATCCGTCGTTCCCAGAAACCATGCTGCATGGCCACTCCTTCACCTGGGCGAAATGCTAAGCATTTCCATTTCCTTCCTTGAATGATTCTATTCCCTGAGTATTTCATTTCCCTTTGAGTCTCAGTAAAACTCTCTAAACATTTCCCCGGAGACTCAACCACATTTGAGGGAAAGCCAAGAGAAGTTTTGACTGCTGGGTGCTACGACCACTGAGAAGCAGGAGTGTATGATGAGATCCACAGATACGCTTGGTGGTTCAAGATTTTGTTAATGTGCGCTGTGAACAAGAGACAAGGGAGTTGCATTCTAAATGGTATTGGAATCATAGCTTTGCACATTCCTCACTTTTCTGATTATTGTAGAGAAAAAAAAATTTCAAATGGAATCTTCCAGTTTAGCTTCCACTCTAGGAAAAGATTTTCAAAGTAATAAAGTGAAAGAGAGAGGAAAAAAAAAATTCAGTGTGATCTGTGTTTCTCAGTCACTGGAAAGCTTTTGAAAAGCCCATGATCAACCTCTTGTTACCTAATAATTTTCTTGATTTTCACAGTTGCTCAACATCCCCCATTGATCTGTTAGAAGTTGGTCATTACCTCTAAATATTTGACTATGTATTTGGGCAACTTAAAACAGATTTCTGCAACTGACTTTAAGTAACTATTTTATAAAGGACTGTCCATTATTTCTTCCACAGAACAGTATTTACACACAGAATCACACAGAATCACAGAATCACTCAGTTGGAAAAGACCTCTGAGATCATCGTGTCCAACCGTTCCTGTCTACCCACTAAACCATATCCCTAAGTACCTCGTCTACCTGCTCTTTAGATACATCCAGGAATGGTGACTCCACAACCTCCCTTGGTACAGCTTGGTGCCGTTTC
>NW_010186802.1:2070-3642 GCF_000695765.1 Mesitornis unicolor | reverse complement strand
AACAAACAAAAAACCGCCACACACAAACAAAAAACCACCCAAAACAAACAAAAATAATAATCATAACATAATCACGGATTTGCCAGGTATTTTTCCTGGTGAGAAACGAACAAGAAAGTCGGCGGGGTTTGAGTCTATTTGTATTATTCCAATTATCATTATTTTGGAGATGTTTTAAAAACGAGCAAGACAGTCAGGGAGCCCCGGCCCGCATCGACAGCACCGGCTTCGGCCTCCTGGGCCTCTCGCAGCCCCTTCCTGGCCTCCCCCTGCGGCAGCTGGGGCGGGGGGGAGGCACGGGAACAGCACAAGGATGTTGGGGTCAGGCCTCGCTCCCCGTTGCAGTTTATCCCGGGTGCCTTCGCCCATCCCACCCCTATCACCTCTGCAAAAACTTTCGCTCGGGAAAAAAATGTTTGCCGGGTGTTTGCAAGGGGAAGGCGAGGGTACTCAGCTGAGGGGAGAATGGGGAAGCGATGGCATCTTAGGGGGAGGCACGGGAACAGCACAAGGATGTTGGGGTCAGGCCTCGCTCCCCGTTGCAGTTTATCCCGGGTGCCTTCGCCCATCCCACCCCTATCACCTCTGCAAAAACTTTCGCTCGGGAAAAAAATGTTTGCCGGGTGTTTGCAAGGGGAAGGCGAGGGTACTCAGCTGAGGGGAGAATGGGGAAGCGATGGCATCTTACGGGGCCGCTGAATTTGGTGGGGCTGGCAGGAAAAAGTGGGGCTCGGGCCGAGCCCCCGCCGTATGCAAACGCCACCGGAGCCGCCGCGCTGAAACGTGGTTCATGGAGGAAAAAATATTCCCCCAAAAGAGCCACCCAAGGCGGCGGGACGCCCCGGGCCCCGCGGTGGAGGTCCCTCTGAAGGAAGGACGGAGCCTGGGGTCGGTGGCAGAGCCAGGATCGACCCCGTCGTTCTGCGGAGAGGGAATCGAAAACAGCCGCGATTCCCACCTTGGCGTTTTGGTTTCGCCTCCTACATCCACCCCCTCCTCACCCCCCATCACGCCCCAAATTCCTGCAGCTTTGCTCCCTTTCTCCCAAACCTCCGAGATGCGAAAGAAGCGAGGGGGGAGGAGAAGAAATGCGGGTTCCCCGCATCCCTCTGAGCCTGGGCTGGGGGGGCCCCGGTTTTGGGTGGGGACCGTTACCCGCGCTCGGCTCCTCGCCTGTCCCTGCGACAGGGCAGCCACGATAAAAACATCGCTTCAATTCGGGGGAGAACGGCCCTTAAATCGGGGAGAAATCACCGCTTAAACCGGGGAGAAACAACAATTTAGGTGGGGGGAAAACGCCGCTTAAATGGTGGGGAAACTCCGCTGAAATCGGGGGAAAACATCACTTAAATGAGGGTTAAAACACTGCGTATTTGAGGATACAAACACCGCCTCGCTTAGGCAGCGGGCGAAGGTCCCCGCTCCCAAAGCGGTCCCGTTTTGCTGCTTTGATAATCGTCTTTCCTGGGGCAAAACGCCTCCGATTTACCCCGTAAAGGGGCTGCGAGGCCAGGTCTGATCCGCAGCGGCGGTGGCAGGGTTTAGCCCATGCCAAAATCCCGAAAAACCTGT
>NW_010186802.1:1824-2034 GCF_000695765.1 Mesitornis unicolor | reverse complement strand
GCGGGAGAGGCGCAGGGCCAGGCGGGGGAAGCCGCCGCCGGTAACGAGCGCAGCCCTTTGGCGAGCAGGAACTTTTTGGAAGCCGAGGATCAGCCCAGGAGGGCGCCGAAGGGGGATATTTGCTCTCCCCGGAGTGAGGGAGGCCGGACCCCGCTTTCCTCCGTGGAAAAAAGCTCCGCACAAACTTTGGGGCCTTTCCCGGGAGGGTAC
>NW_010186802.1:1308-1687 GCF_000695765.1 Mesitornis unicolor | reverse complement strand
GCTCCCCGGTGGCTCAATTAACCGGATTATTGTCTTCCTACAGAGAGGAATCAACTCGCGTTGGGCTGCAGCTCCTTCCCTGCCACCCCCAACACCAGCAAATTTAACATAAACCCCTGTAAAAAAAACAAAACAAAACACAAACGCCGCCAATTTGTATAAACTGAGCCCTTTTTGGGGCTACATAATCTTCTCCCGGAGGGTGGGGAAGGCGAGCACAAACAAGGATTTATTTTTTCCCCTCTTTTATTTGTTTGTTTTTTTTTTTTCCTGCTCGAAAATTTTCCCATCACCTACTAATGTTTCGCGGTGTAAATCCCCGCGTCGTTCCGCTGGTGCGTATGTACCGACCGCGCTAACGAACCGCAGCCAGCCCGAC
>NW_010186802.1:0-1294 GCF_000695765.1 Mesitornis unicolor | reverse complement strand
TAAAGATAAATAAAGAAATAAAGGCAGGGGCTTGCGGAGCCCCTTCCCCGGTATTTTCGTTGTGCGCCCTGGAGAGGGTAGATTTGTTGCGCTCCCCGGCAGCATCCCCGGGAGGATCGGGGCTTCTCCGCGGAGGGCGAAAAGCAACACCACGGAGGCGACTTTCCCCCTCCAAAAAAAATGTGGGTTCGCAATTTTCATTTTGGGTTGGTTTTGGTTTAAGAAAAAACCAAAAGTTTAAAAAAAATTAAAAGGAAGGAAAAAAATATCCAAGCATCGAGAAAGCTATTGGGTTTTGGGGAATAAACCTAGAGCAGGATCCTGCCCCGTGGGAAATAAGGGGTGAGGGGCATGCGGGTTTTTTTCTGGGCAGGAGCGCGGCGGGGCCGGGCCGGGGCTCCTTGCAGCTTAGCTCCACGCTCTGGAACGGAGCAAGGCCAAACCCAGCTCGGCATCCCCCCGGTGAGTCCCTGGGGTTAAAATTTACGGGGTTTCAGAGCAAATGCGCCATTAACCCGACCCGGCGCCTAAGCCCGTCTCCTCTGCCTTATGGTTACAGCGAGTCACCTCCCTTTTTTTGAGAGTATTTCCTTTCCCTTCCTGCCCTGACCTGGCCTCTCTTCCTCCCTCTCGACCCAGTGAAAGAAGAAGGCGACCGAGAGATCTCCAGCTCCCGGGACAGCCCCCCGGTGCGGCTGAAAAAGCCGCGCAAAGCCCGCACTGCCTTCACAGACCATCAACTGGCCCAGCTGGAGCGCAGCTTCGAGAGGCAAAAATACCTGAGCGTGCAGGACAGGATGGAACTGGCCGCATCCCTCAACCTCACCGACACGCAGGTGAAAACGTGGTACCAGAACAGAAGGTAAAAATGCACAGTTCCCTCCTGCCCACAGAGCTGGGGTCCTATCCTGCCCCTCTTCCCGGCGCCGCACCCCCAAACCAGGCAGGGCTTTTGGACCCCCCAGTCACCCTTAGTCTACCCGCACCAGGAATGATGCGGTTTGACACTCCCGCTCCAGGACTGCCCGTGCCCCGGGGCCTTTTACCTTTAAGTAAGGGGGAGAAAAGTGATGGTGGGGCAGGTTTGGGGCTGGGGGGGACAGCAATCCGTGCCCCCAGCCCCGACAAGGCGTGGAGGCAGGAGCGGGCTTCCAGCTAAACACAACAGCATAACACATCGGCCCATTAATAATAGATACCAATTACTGCTTTGGGCATCAATAATTAACACCCCCTTACAGTAATTACACAATTATTATTATGATGAATAATTTACTGGTGGAAATAGGTTTAG
>NW_010186801.1:5192-26958 GCF_000695765.1 Mesitornis unicolor | reverse complement strand
TCCAACTCCTGAGATTCTGTGATACTGTGATCTTTAATATGTGTCTTTAATATGCATTTTTAATTATTAAGAGAGAACTCAGCCCTAGAGCTATTTTTCTTTTGTTCAATGTCCTCAACACCTTATTCTCCCGCTAGTCTCAGTGGGAGCAGAGGGAAGTCAGTCCTGGCAGGGCTAGGCTCTCTGCGATCACACACACAAAATGTCTGTCCTGACAGCTCACAGGGAAGCCACTCACCAAAGGACACTGCTCAGTGCCTTCTAAGCCCATCTAAGTGTGATTTGTCCCACACTTTTATGTGTGTTGCATTTGCTTGCTTAAAAAATTAAAAACCATGCTCATCTCAAGTGTAGAGACTTGTTTTTGTTGGTAACATGTTTGTACGTTGCTAGAGGAACCTTAGCCCAACTGAGGCTTATCATTGACTTCTCTTAAGCACGGCAGGTAGGCCAACATTTTCACACTTAACACCTATATTTAGCACCAAATTGACATGGAGGACTACATGACAGCAGGACTGAACTAGAAACTTTTGCTGGTAAAGCAGCGTGTAGCACAGAGTTGGTTAGAGGTGTGATTTTAGTGCAGCATCACTAATGTCAGCAAGAGTGCTAGCACAGACATAGTTAAAAACCTACTTCTTGCCTGTAAAAACTTATATCATTCTGGAAACTGATACAAAACATAGCAAAAAAAATAAAAAGTTTTGCTGATAGAAGTTAGGGTGGGCATCCATAGTGATCTAAACCAAGTGAGCGCGCAGCTGTGATCACATCATGTCACACAGGCACGCGTCTTGGGCTAGTTCGTACCATAGGGAAAGGGACTGGAGGGACAAAGCAGTGTTGGTACCACTGGCAAAGTTACTCCTGGTAAAAGCTGCATCTCCTGGGGGTTAAGGCAACAGCAGGTCTACAGCAGTACTGGGTTTACACAGGAAGGTGAGACTCAGGTTGATGTTTTTCCATCGCTAGAGCTCAGGTAGTTGAGCATTTCTGAAAATCTTAGGTACTACAATGTGAGTATTTTGTGGCAAGTTTTAGGCACTTAAGCTCAATAAATACATTCTGAATAGCTGGAGTCCTAAGTCTGTCCACAGAGATAGTCTGAGGCACTTAAAGCATCTTCATGACATCTCAAGAAATAAATAGCCTTAAGGGTGGACCTCAGTCTGTGTGTGTGAGTGTGTGTGTGTGTGTGTGAGAGAGAGAGAGAGAGAGAAAGAGAGAGAGAGAGAAAGAGATCCTTTTCTTCGTAAGTGTGAAGGAAAGCTACCAACATACCACTTCACATAAACATCACGTTAAGCCCAACTGCTGTCAGGGCTAATTGAAATTTACAGGATTGGTACTTGCAGTATTAACCCAGGAACTGTCAAACTTCATTATTTCCAGTGGAGTCTGATAGTCTTGTCTTAACATTATGAAGTGTCAGGTCTCTTTTCCCTTGATGACAAAGAAATAACATCTGCATTTCCCCACCCTATAAGGCTAAAAGGGTATGAAAACTACTGTTATGGTCAGTATTTCAGTGTTTTCAGGATCATGATGGTCCAGTCACTGCTGTTGTCACAAATACAAAAGAAAAAAAAGTAGTTCTGTTTACTTTATAATTGCTATCTTTCCCTGTTAAGCCAAATGAAGACTACAGTTTCCTCTTAGTAGAAACGGTGCTACAGTTAACACTTTTGATTAAAAGAGCACCTAGAAAAGTCCTTTCTTCCTTTGTTTACAAGTGACTGAAAGGACTGAAGTTAGCAAAAAGCAGAGAGAGCAGAGCAGCACTTCATCTTCAGAGATCTGTGTTCAACTAAAAGCTTGGGCATGATGGAGAGGTTGTATCCAGGACAAGCCTTCTCTATTGTATCAGTTTCTGAAGTGTTGTTCACAGGGATTAATTTAATGTCTTACAAAAAAGAAAAGAACCTACACTAGCATAAGCTGAAGCCTAATGCAAACTTCCCCTTATGGATCTTTAAACAAACTCTATTAAACCCACTATTGGTCCTTCCACCAGCACCAGTGATATACTCAGTTTTCTGAGATGTTTATAGGAGCAGATGTTCCTTGGTAAAAAGGGGTGAAGATATATCTATATAAGCAAATAAAAAAAACAAAACAAAAACCAACCAAATAAACAAACCAAAAGAAAACCTAAGACCACTCAAATTTAAGAACTTGCAAACTGACTTCCTGACATTTCACTCAAAATTACACTGGCATTTGGCAACTCCAGATGGGCTGAGCAGGGACTCTGGGGCCAGCATGGATGGACAAATCCATATTGCCCAGAAAGAAATAATTGGAGGTAACATTATATAGGCAAGCTATCTTCATAACAGTTAACATAAAATCTTGTTATGGGAGTCAAGGAAATCTATCTAAAATTAAAGTAGCAGCAGCTGTATTTTCTTAGTTCAAATGCAAGTGGTAAGTTTTTGCTCCTAAAAGCCCCTGCATAGATCTGACCCTTAGGACAGCCTTTTAAAAAACAAAAATTCCACTTCTCACCAGTGATGCACGCAACATAGAAAGACAGAGTGCAGCAGTATACATAGGAACAGTGCAAACCAGTTAAGCCAAATGAAAAAAAAACCTGCCAAATCAGAACAAGTTGTTCTCTGCATATCTGAGCCTGGCAGTTTCATCACATGTTTCCTTGTCTCATTTTTCCTCCTGTTGTAACTGGTCTCAGCTCCTTTTCCCCCTAATGTCAAATTGCAGTTGAGTAGGTCAACCTGAAAACAGTGCAGGACTTAGATTCAGCCTAATGGAGTAAGTAATGCTCATGTGTAACTGGGCCATGACAAGGCAGTGCCACATCCTCATAAGACGAGGAGACCAAGACACTCAGGCCTATTGTGCTGCTTTGCACAATAACTGTTACAGCATGTGCATTACCATCTATGAATTTGCAAAACACAGAGATCTTCAATGTACCTGCCCGTACGTGTGTGGAAAACATCATAAACCATTGGATCAATTTACCATTGATCCATCAGATTACCTGAGAATTGTTAGCTGTGAGCTATTAATTTTTATTGTTACTATGCTCAGTGCTCCAAAGCCTAATTAAGGTATTAATTTGAACGTACATAGGCTAGCATCTATTCTCACATTCAGTAGATAAGTGGCTAAAAGAATTAAAATCACTTATGTGATCATAAGTACAATAGACCTCATGTGTCTCTTCATAACCATTCAGAACTTGCATGTTTTCAAACACTCAAAACTTTTTGAACAAAAAATAGATAGAGGTTCAATGAGGACAAAAAGACCATAAACAGTGCAATGAACCTGAGAAGAACATATTTCTTGGTCCTCTTCCATCTCAATTCTTTCAACTCAAATAAAAGCACAAAAGCAAAGGTCAATGATCACCATTCTAGCTTCTATTGACAAACTCTCTGTAACTACAAGGCTAATTGTTAAAATCCTAAGTAAATTATTTGACTGGACTCACAGAAACAACCATGATACACTCAGCCTAATCCATTCATTCTCCTTACCTGCAGAGAGACAATATTCAGAAGCACAGGGAAGTACTGATTGAATAGTCAGTCTGTTTGATATTCAGGTTCTTGTGACTGGAGAAACCAGAAAAAGATAAAAATAAAAGTGGAAATAGATGTTAAAAATGCATAGTACGGGAAAGTTCCCCTCTACAAGGAAAAGAGGAACATACATTTACACAGGAAGATATTACAAATCACAAAAATTCAAGGGAATTGTTTTTTTCACGCAAGGTCTGGCTGGACTGTAGAACTGTCTCAGGAGGCCAAGGAAGCCAGACCACAGGAAGATGCAACACGGAATTGGACTTACACAGATATCAAGAGAATCCAGATATATCAAAACTAATTAGAAAAATCTTGAAGGGATGCTAAACCTGGTCCACCAGTACTTAAAGATTAGAGAGGTAAGATATACCTTAGTCTCACTCACTGTCAGATACTGCATGTTGTGCTCTAACCGTAGGACAAATCTAGTAAAGCATTTTCTGTATTTCTTATTTGGCTGAAAGAACCGAGCTTGTTCACACATTTTATCATACGTGCATCCTTTGATAATAATAAAGTAATTTACAGCATTTGAAAACCATTCCTAAGTCAGGCTTTACTGGCACATGCTTAATACCTCATTTGGTATCTGTTGCAAATATTTTTCAGGATATGAATAATTAATGGTATAATTACAGATTTCATATTGACTAATAACCTTAATTCTGGGCAGACATTAATATTGTAGATTTAGCAGCATTTAGCAGTATTTAGCTTTGAAAGAGATTACAGTGTTGTAAGTTTTAGCTAATAATTAATAACTATTATGTTCATTGTAAACTGGAGTTTAATAAACAAAAAAGAAGCAAAAGCCATGATCAAACAGTATTTCCTGAGTATCTTTGAATATATTTGTAATGCTTATCTATCATCTCTTTATCTTGTTTATATAACTTAACCTACATAAAGTTATATACCATGGTATATGCTGATATATCAGGAGGTAATAGGAAAAAAAACCCCACATGCTTAGGCTGGCAATTTCATTTTGTGAAAAAAAAAATAAGAAGTCCAGGCAGAGGATGAAGATTATTTGCACTGGAAACAGCAGAACAATTGGTTTGGAAAATAGAGCTTAATGTGTGAGCTGGCAGCTGCCCAAGTATCCTAGAAAGATGTTCATTTTCTTTGCTCAGGGGCTTCCAAATCTCTTCCTGAACTCCTGGTTTATTGTGACAGCCGAAAGCAGCACAATCTAACCTCTTCCCAGGTCTGGTGATCCTTTACAGGAAACAATTCTCACTTGAAGGGTCAGAAATAAGGAAATGTTGTTTTGAGTCCACAAAACAATTCTTAATTGTGGGAATAAACTTGCTGTGAGATATATCTTCACAGACTACTTTTTTGTGTACTTCCTTTCAACTACCATCCTCCATTTTGCTTCTTTTCTCTTCCCCCCCCCCCATTCGAATGCTCACACTCCAATGTGTCCCTGTTCTCTGACACTTGGTAAGAATTTAAGCCAAACATTGTTTATAGTTTTCCTTAGCAGTGAGGCTGTTGGATTTCCTAATAGCTGTTCCTATGATTTATACTTTTTTCAATTTGTATACTATAGACATTCTGAAACATTACTATTTATTATACACAAACTCATCCATTTTCTGTTCACACATCAGTCTCCAGTACAATACTGATTTTTGTCCTCTCCTGAAAGCTACAGATTAAGCTGAAAAATTAACAGACATCTTCATTCCTGCGCAGTTTAACTCACAGGGAATCAGTTGCCAATAAGAGTAGAGAAAATAACTGCTTAAAAGTGTTAAAAGATGTTAATTGAGTTCCAGTTAACTTGGCCTGGCTGGAAGCCAGCATATTTAGAATGGCACTGACAGGGAGCAAAGATCTGTGTGCTGCTTATATCCTGCATATGTTTTTGCTAATGACAAAAAATGGTATGGAAGAGAAGTAGCAATGTTTACTTAGCACTTTTTTTCTCCTATTGTACCCCTTTGCCTAATGCTTTATTGTCTTCTTATGATTAAATCGTTATTATCATTCAATAACCACGATTTAAAAGGGAAGAATAAGTAGAAAGGGATACACATGATAGGCAAGACGTTGTTGTAGCTGTGGAATTTCTTTAAGTACTATATGCAGTTCCATACCTAAAAAAGACAGAGCAAAGTTAGACAAAATATGGAGAAGAGCAAATAAAATAAGTAGAGGGAGCTGTTCTTTTGTGAGAAACTGAATGGGCTGGGACTCCTCAAGTTGGACAGCAGATGGGTGAGGACTGAAGGCTAGATTTAGAAGCTGTGAACAAGGTGGGTGGTTATTCAGCTAGTCCAACACTATTTGAACTAGCGGGCACACAACAAACAGGAGACCCATCTAAAAATAATTTTTTTAAAGTACTTTTTTAGTTTTTAAACATCAGGAATGAACTTTTCTACTCTACTGTGGATGCAAAAGAGGTTCAAAGAGGACTGGATAAACTAATGGACAACAGACACTACAATAAATAGGCAGGGATGTATTCTGTAACATCCCTTATCCAGCAGTTGCGGATGGTGTGGAAATAAAAGAGGAAAGGACCACAGAAAATAGCTAGGATTGCATGCTGTTCCCAAATAGCATCTGCTATTTTCACTGTGGAGAACAATACACTGGATAGGAAAAGGAGATAAAAAGTTGCCATGTTAGGTTAGACCATCAGTAATACCATCATCACATCCTATATGTTCATCCTATATCCTGATTTCTATATGCTTGTAGCATTCACATCACAACGAGGACCTCTCTATGCCAAAGATGCAAGAAATTAAACACTAAGAAGGTACATACAGAAAATACCTAACTTGCTTGCTAAAGGCACGTTGTAGTTCCTAATTGTTTGACAACATAATTTGTTCCAATTTTCCCACTTCTTTGAAAAAACACCAACATTGCATCTAGAACTTTTAATAATGCATGTATTCTGCCAATGAGGCATGTCTAGTTAGATGTGATTAGAGGTGATTATGCCCTATTAACCTCAGGTTAAGCTTAAAAAGCTAAAGCAAATACATCCCAATGGAAAACCAGTGTTCATTTAATAACTTCCCTTTATTTTTCTCTGCTGGAAATCAATACATTGCTATGGTAATTCAGCTATTTTATCCTCAAACCATAATAACACACAGATGCAAGGAAAGAAAATTACCCTCCATATAAAAGTATAAAATTAGCAGCACGTGTCCTTACTATGATAATCAAAAGTACTTAAAGTTGACCTCAAAGCAGAAGTAATTGGGTCTCTACTCTTTTGTGTCTCTTAATTATCTCTGGAGAGGATACCAAAAAATCGTCTTTTGTTTGTTTTCTGCATTAAATATGCAGATGTTTTCTACCCTGGAAGACTTGAGACTTCACAAGAGTCAAAAACCTGGAAGTGACTTGCAGAAAAGGGAAGGATTCGTGTGTATCTTTGGCCTTGAATCTCATGTAAAACCAAATATACAGAGAACTAGAATAAATGGTCATGGGAAAAAGCAGTATGCATGCTTATCACTATATACAAGGTAGATTATTTCACATGCTTGATATCTATAAGAAATAGACACATTTTGGATTCTTCAACCTAGAAATGGGTGACTTACGTTTATATACATTTATCCTCAGGTAAGCCATGGACTTACTACTCACCTATGCACTCTAGAGAGTTCATACAATTCTTTTAAATTATTTTGGTAGACCTGGCTCCCAATTAATTCTGCTAATTATGCAAATATTTTTATTGGTCCTTGTCACCAGCTTATGGCACATGCCACTAAAAGGCTTGCTGCTTGCTGTACATTCATGAGCAAGCATTTTTCTAAGAACATGCAGCATTCCTCAACAAAAAGAGGAAATTAAAGAAAACCACCTCACCCTTTTGAGCAGAGCTGTGCTATAGGAGCATTAGATGCTTAAAAAAACCTACAAGTGGTGTGTTCTCTGAATGAATTGACATTTAATCCAGGAACAAATGGATGTATAGTAGATAACTACAATCTTGTAGCATTTTTGATTGGTTGCTAGCTAGAAAATTTTGTTATTTTCTACTTTTTTCAATAGAAAAAAGAATGTTTACTGTTATTTTCAATACTCTTACAGATAATTGCAACACAGCCTCTAGATTCTTACACTGGGGCACCATAATAGTACCTTAATGCCATTTTGTCATCAGTGACCATTTCTTAATAAAGAGCTGTGGTTTGTAACAATATCTATTGAGAAATCTAAACTTAGAGCTGCCAAACAAAACAATAGCTACGATTCTCAAACTAGCTGATTTCTGCACATAGGATTTCTGCTATTCCTGGGAAAGAGCTTTCTTCTATTCCCAAAAACAAGAATTGGATTTTTACCCAGCAAAGCATTTGCAGCACAAGTTTAACCAGAAGCATGAGTAGCACCTTTTAAAACAATCTCTTGAAATTTAACTAAGAATTTATTGAGAAGTGTAGGTATATTGTTATTGTACAATTCACAATTTTGAACAACCATGTTTCTCTCCTACCCTGCTTATGTGTCATTTTTCAGTGACATGTAACCCCCAAAGAAATATCTAACCCCCAATGAAATATCAGATTGCACAAAGACCAGTAACACCTCTATGCCCAATCCCTCTCCAGCAGGAGATTGTTAAAACATCCCCTGAAAGATCTACTGACAGGATGTTCCCCCACCACCCAAACGTAGCACCATGCCAGCACTGTAGCCTTGCGCTAGTGAGAGCTCCCACCAACCAACCCCAGAACAATACATCCGTCCTATCAGGCAGGAGGCTCTGGGGTGACCGTTGAGTGCACTCTGATTTTACAAACTGTCATATGGCGAGATAGTGGTGGGTTTCAATGCCGTCACCTATTCAGTCAGGCCAGATGAACTAGAATCACCATTTCAGTTATATCATAGCTCGGGGCGAGAACATGTCACCCTCTTTATTTCCAGCTCCGAACAAGCTGCTTAGGCAGATGCTAACTGTGGTCCTCCCTGCCATGTTCTGTAGAGTGGCCTTTGTCTGGGTTAATTGAGCCCCCACTCCATTTAATAGGCTGTTGAAGTCTTATTGAAACAGAGCTAGTGCCGCAGGTTAAATACATTGCAGTGCTCTTGTTAATCCCCTCATTAACGGAGCTGTAAAGCTTGTTGAGAGCTGTGAGTTTGCATATATTATCAGAGAGTTCTTCACTCAAGTGCTATCAATAAAATGATAAAGCCAGTTTGCAAATAGTGAAATCAACAGTGACACAAAGCTAGATACCTTAAAAAAATAAACAAGTTAATAACTGATAAATCTAATTTTCACACTTGGAGGATAAAAAAAACCAGGCCGAAGAATCTCCTTTTTTATTGGATGAACTTAAAACATGAATTATACAAACACGATTACTTTCCTTGAGCAGAGAGAACAAGCAAGAAAAATACTGCTTCTTCAACAGAGGCTTCTGGCTGAGGTTTGGCTGTAGCTGTTTAGAAGTCAGTTAATGAGCCATGCACAGACTAGCTGCACTTAGAAAACCTAAAGAAAACAAATGAATTAATAATACAAAATAAGAAGTGAACTTAGATATAAAATGCAATGGAGAACGTTGAGAAAGCCTCGTATGGTCTTCAAAGAAAAAGAAAGCAGAGCAAGCCCCGGAAAACAGAAGTGAGTTGTTAAGAGAAGCAAATCAGGGCTTCCTCACACCTGCCAGGAGAGGGAGCAGGAGAAAGGCTTCTCCCAACATAGGCACAGTCAGAGATGACTGCCAAACAGAAAAGAAATAGGAGGATAGGACGGTGTGGAAGATGTTCACCAGGACACAGGCGAAAGAGTCTGAGCAGGAGATGCAACCATCAAAAGCAGAATGAGAACAGAGCTGTCTAGAGGCTAAACTACCCGATGCTAATGTCAAAAGGCACTTTGCAGTGACCTAGTGGGACCAACCAGCAGCCTCTTGAGTTCATGTTTTTCCTACTGCTGATCTGAAGCAACAATCTTCCTTGTAATAAGGAAGACAGATCTACCCAAAAATTCCTTTTTTAGGAATATTCATCTTTATATTTTATCTGCATTGTAGGCATGATCCTTGGCAGATCAGGATGCCATAAAGAAGCCTATAAGTAAAAAATAATGACTAACACCATCAAAACTGAACTGTTAAATTTGCAATGTTGATTTAGCGTTGATTTCAACTACCTTCTCTCTATCTCTGACCAATGAATGCATATGGTTTAGAAAAGCCCAGTGAAGTTATTTCAGAAACATGACAGCCATAGCTGAGTCTTTTACAGATACTCTCAGAAGTTGTTTTTCCAAAATGTAACATGAATGTCTCTGGTTGCCCCTTATTTTTCACCTCTTGCTCTGACTTGCTGGCCTATAAGAAAACCTGATTCACATTATTTTCTTAACAGTTCCACCAGTATAATTAGTTATAATTCTGATCAGGGCATTTTTTAAAACCCTGGAATAAAGCATAGGCAAAGTTTGCCCATCTATGCTAAGAGGCTACCATACTGCAGTAGATACATCAGTGACTGGACTGAATGGTGACTTCACTGTATAATGAGAATGGTGTCATCTTGGGCACTTTCAAAACTTAACCCTGAATGTTTTCTTCTGCGAATGAATCTTACAGCCTTCCTGAACACTATTTTTAGCTAAATGTGGACTATATACTAGCATTGCTTTCTACTGTGACTTGATTTTTGAGTTTGGAAACAACCAGAAAGTGGGATTTTGGGTTGTTTGGGGTTTTATTTTTATTCTTTCTTTACCTGCAAGTACTATCTCTATTAACTGTATATAGCTCAATATAGACACAAAATCTTTCTTTTCCAAATTTGCAGGATGATACCTTTGCACAAAAAAAAGTCTGAGAAAAATCAGACATGAGCCAGCAATGTGCATTTGCAGCCCAGGCAGTCAATCATATCCTGGGCTGCATGAAAAGAAGCATGACCAGACAGTCAAGAGAGGTGATTCTTCCTCTCTGTTTTGCTCTAGTGAGACCCCACCTGGAGTACTGTGTTCAGCTCTGGGGTCCACAGCACAAGAAACACATGGACTCAGAGCAGGAGAAGACAGGCTGAGAGAGCTGAGTTATTCAGTGTGGAGAAGAGAAGGCTCTGGGGAGACCTTATAGCAAGCTTCCAGTACCTGAAGTGGACCTACAAGAAAGCTGGAGAGGGACTTTCTACAAAGGCATGTAGTGATAGGACACAGGGCAATGGTTTTAAACAGAAAGAGGGTAGATTTAGACTGGACATAAGGAAGAAATATTTTATGATGACAGTGGTGAGACACTGAAACAGGTTTCCCAGAGAAGCAGTGCATGCCCCATCACTGGAAGTGTTGAAGGTCAGGTTGAAGAGGGCTTTGAGCAACTCAGTCTAGTGGAAGATGTCTGCCTATGGCAGGGGGTTGGACTTCAAATGCCTTTAAATGTCCCTTCTTACTCAAACCATTCTAAAATTCTAGAGAAATGATATAAAATTGGCAAAGGTTGGTCCATTTGTTGTACCCCAGAACTTTTTTTTTGTAATATTTTTACCCTAATCATAGTACTAATAGAAATGGCAATCTTGTCCACCACAATTGGTTTTTTGTTAAAGTTTAATTGCTGTCATCGTGTGTTTTTTTGCCACACCTTAAAATTTAGATTGTAAGTTTTGAGGGACAACCTCAAGCAATTATGACTCTTCTGAGAGCAATAATAGATAACATAAATATCCTTATGTGTCCCCTGTTCAGCAAGGCCTGGCACCTGATCAACTTCTCATAAACTACTTTTTAACTTCAAATATACAGTGTTTATATTTTGCACTCCTTTTTTCACACAAGTTAGAAGTGGTGGTGGGAGAAAAGGTAGTGGCCATGATCAGGAAGCTCAACACAGTGCTTTAGAGCTGGCAGGTCTGCAAGTGTATCCTGCAACAAATTATGTTAGGTTTTGTGAGTCCATATGCTGTTTAACATCAAAGGTGCTACATTTAACATCAAAACCGCAATGACTGCTTCTTACTGGTTGAATTAGTATTCATCTAACTGCAGGTAGTGCTAATCACAGCTTCAGGTTCAGCCCTTCAGCTGTCTCACTCCAAGAACATTCTGCTTGCCTTGCCATACTGGAGACTTACTGTCATTTACAGGGACACACCTTTACTAAGCTTAAGCAACATGAAATGTAGGTATGCCCATGATCCTGCATAGACTATGGAAAAATTAGCAGGCTGCTATTGCAAACTACATTAGTCACTTAGTCATTTCTGTGAGTCTGCAGACAAGAGAATAATTTCAGAATATGCACAGTATACTCACAGTAGCTCACAGAATTTCTGCAGCATTTTGCACAGCAAAAGGCATTCCTCTTCTCTACCAAGTCAGCCTGACTGATTGTTTTTCACTACACCTAGTAAAGTTCACTTTGAAATGCTGGCATCTTTCACATAAATCTTCATTATTTATGTACATTTAAACTTTCATACATTCTCCTCTCCGTTCTCTAGGTCATCTGTAAAATAAAAAAAAGAAAAGGAAGTGGTGACCTAAGTGGAGAAAAGAGTCCTTCAATACCTGGCATAGTGGATGAGATATGCCAGTTTCCATTCCAGTTTATACAACTGCTGTTAGCAGAAGGAACTCCCCTCCTTTCCATGAAAAGTATACAGTTTAACATTATTTCTATTAAAAATTAAAGCCTTTCGGTGGCATCAAGTGACTACCCAGAACACTTGCCAGAACTTGCAGTTTTTGATCCAAGTGGGACTGTTAGTGAATGTAAGCCAACAATTTCTAACAGAATTTCTTCTGCTTCCTCTTCCTATTTGCCTCTCATGAAAATATTCCACCAGAAACATTTTTTTTCTGTTTATAATATTGAGCCTGTAGGCAGGCAGTGGCTGAATAAATATTCTACTGCTAGCAAGGGTCCAATGAATGACTGTCCATCTGTACAAAGCTTGCTTTGCTCCCCATGGATCTAAAATGGCACCTGTTAAGCAACACACAGATGGGTTTTATGTTTGCCAGTTGATCTAAATAGGGATAGTTGTCTTATTGATGGTGATCCTTGGCTGGCCATAATGCTCAAAAAAAAAAAGGAAAATCTTGGCATAGGAACACTATTAATTTAGTTTTAAAAATATTGATTAAGTTAGATTTGAGTAAAATGTCTTTTTATATCATTATTGCTTACTACCAGGCAAAGCAAACTGGGATTTTATCTGAAGAGGTGAATATCTAGCATTAATCAATAACTCAGCTTGTGAGTATTTCAGAAAAATCTCTTCTACCAGCAACTTCCCTCTGAGGCGACAACGAGAACATTTTCTCTTTGACTTTATCTAACCTACATTGCCTTTCCAGTCTAGAGAAGCTCATGTGATATGATCCCTGTTCAATGTTGTGTTCTACTGTCATACACCAATGCTTTATTGTTCAGAATCTACTCACTCACTCATTTGACATCCAGTCCTCCACTGCACACAGTTTCTATCATCTTACAACATGCAAACATTGTTCTCTCAACTCAGTGCTATGCTTTAGCTAAGCAACAGGGATTTGAAGGCAATGGTAACACGATCCCTTTTCCTTTTAGTCAGTCTAAAGGAGCTTTTACTTAGAAGAATTTGATTGACAGAATAATAAATTATTTCTTTATTTCTGAGCTTTTACTGTAAACTTTTCTAAGTCTTTATTTCACATCTTGTGCAGCTCCCTAGTTGCTGGGAGTAAATTTTCACGGCAATAATGCAGGACAACGGTTTAACGTAGTACCCCTGCTTCACCGTACCTAGTAAATAATAATGTCCTTGCTTGTTTAACCAGGGGAGTTGCCTTCCACACTTGGCCTAAGCATATGCTGAAGTGTGCTAACTGGAAATATTTTTTGCAAAAGATGGGTATTTTTTGGTAAAGTTTTGTTTTGTTTTGAGATTGCTGTAGCTAAAACTCTTTTTATTTCTACACAGAGTTGAAGAAAGAGACTTGTTTAGACCACACTCAAACATATAATCCAGAGAATTACAATTAACTTTCTGTGTAGCCTGGAGATTCATCTGTGGATGAGCAGTTCTCCTTCTATAGCGTGAGGGAGTTTTGGCCTTTTTTTAAGACCATGTGGTCAGAAGACTGCTCCAAACACTTTTTTTGGTGTTCTTCAGAAATACTACAAAAGCTGAAGCCATGTAAAAATAAGCTTGAAACAGATGCTTTTGCACATTAGAAAGAGAATAATTCTCAGGTTGTACTGAACTTACATCTACCACGTATTTTAAAAAAAGCGAAAGAACAGGCAAAGAGCAATATTTACAGAAAATCACCATGGAATAATGTTCAAATGAACTAGAAAACACTGATGTTAAATTAAAGTTATTTCAGCACCTTGGTTCCTACAGAGGGAAAATAACTCAGTGAACTTTTCAGGACATTAGAACACCAGTGTCTCTCTGTTTTTTTAAGGAAAACATGTTCTGATTACATTGGCTGTGTGTAGACTGCAGTTTTAAAGAAAGCCTTAAGAGTGATTCAAACAGCTACTTCCTTGCACTTGGGTGATGAATACTCTATGGGCTCTTTAAAATTCCCATGCATGATGATGGATGAATTTTCCTAGACAGACCTCGGGATTAAGTGTTTTGCTTCCAAAAGCATTCAAGATATCTCAGATAACCCAACTGCGAAATCAACCACTGCCTCCTGCATGATATGAAAAGAACATGCTTCTAAAAATATGATTTTCTTTTTAAGTCAAACCTTCTACAGCTTTAAAGAAGGAAACTCTCAAGTTAGATTACCAAGGCATTTTTTGGGAATAAACTCCTCAAGATCTTTCAAAAATGGAGAGGGAAAGGTCATGAGGAGAGTCATCCACTAACACACTGTATACTTAGACCAAGGATGAGCCATCTACCAACATAATGTACACTCAGACCCAGAATTGCTTGCTAGTCATCTTTCCATAAAGTCAGCAAAGAGATTTCTTTGACTAAATATTGAAAAACGAACCTCTAGAAAAAACATGAAGGAAAGTGAATTAATGAAGTACCAGGTCTTCACTTTTGATATGTTAGTTCCTGGCTCTGTAATGAGATTTGTGTTGACCACTGGTACAGGAGGAGCTCACTGCAAATAATTTGTCTTGTCATATACTGTGGAAGCCACAAAATGATCCGTGTTAGCTGCAGTGCATAAAAATAGGGACAACAATGTTTTAACTGTTCCTAGCCAGGTACTGCCCAGACCTCAGAGCCCCAGCATAGCCTGTTGCATCCGCTCAGCACAGAACATGACAAGGCCTTGACTCCTCATCTCTCTGTTTCACTTGAGCAAATGTGTTAATAGATCTAATGCCATCTTATTTTCTCACTTTGGTTCGACAGAAGGTGACCAGACTACGAGTGTGAGGTCATTTTGGAAGAAGAAGGACTGCTGAGGTAAGGGTCATTGAAGAGGCAAGGTGCAAGAGTTCAGGATCTTGCCTCCTGGGAAAACTGAAGTTTGCACTCTTATTTCTACATTTTTACAAATTCCTTGTCATGACTTTTATATCTACCTTTTCAGCCCATTTATTTTCCTTGCTAAAGATCATCTCTCCCTAGTTTGGTGGATAGGTAGAAATGTCCAAAATTTGCAAAAAGACATGCAGTTGTCCTTAGAGAGATGTAGGTGGAATGCGTCACTGTTACTGCCCATAATTGTCATATAAGTGCAGCATCTTCTTCAGAGCTAAGGTCACTTAGTTTTGTGGACTACAGAGGCTCAAAGTTACTGTAACCTGTGCCAACTGCTTACAGCTGCAAATCAAAGAGCTGCTGCTGCAGCTGGACAGCCACAGGGGACAATATAAAGAGCAATGCTTCTATGCTCCTAGACAGAGGTTGCAATTAGAGCCGCATGGGAGCTGTCACAGCAGTTGCCTCTGACAGGATCCTCCAGGAGGATGAATCTGCTTATCCTAGAGTCAGTTTTTGACAGCAGGTTTGGCTCAGCTGGTAATTCACTAGCAGATCAAAACATGCAAAGCTGAACAATCCCCAGCTGTTTGAAACAAATTCTTCTTAGCTTTACTTCTTGTTTTGTTTAGTGCGCATTCCTGACATGTTTGCCCATTCTAAGCTCCAGTATATCTAGGCAAGTGCCTGGAAGAGAAAGCTCTACAGCTTCATTTCCAGATGCGGTAGAAAAGTCAAGTTAGATTCTTTCACTGTAATACTGATGGATACTTCTGAAAGGGGCAGAGAGGGTCAGTGTGTGCTACCTGAGCATGTAGGACTCTCTCTTCTAAATCCAAAACAATCTTGCAGAAAAGGAAAGACTTCTGAGTGCAGCCGTCATCCTCCATGTGTACATACTCACCGTCCCATGAACAGCACAGTAAGATCGGCCATTTTGTGAGAGTGCCAAAAAGACAGAAGGCCATCTGGTGCTATAGACTAATCTAACAGCACTGAAGTCAATACAGCCTGGTTGGTATGCATACATAAGGCTCTTTTACAGACAGATCAGTCCTCATAGTCAGGAGAGACTGGATATTACGTTATCTGCGCTAGAGAAGCAAACACTGACAAGCTGTAAGAGACAAGCTGGCAACATGGCCCTCAGAACAAGCATAGAGTAGGAAGCTCACCAATAGATTTATTTGAGAGTAAGAATTTTGGAAAAGAAAGTGGATGAATGTATTTGACTCAGCTGCAAATTGGTATGTGTAATTTCCCACCTGGCATAACTTAAGATGTGTTATCATTTGTATAGATAGTTTGCAAGAGTGTAAAGTTGTTATGCAGATAATACAGAAAGAAAGGGAGAAAACTTTGAGATTCAAATGGAAGTAGTAAAACGTTAGTGCCAACACGTGTAATCAAACCAGCATAACCCAATGTCTCAATGGTCTGCTGTGTTCATTGCTTTAAATGTGATAGTACCATATGCTTATGTAAACATACAGTGTTGAAAGACAGTACACTTATACACACAATATGTCACTTTCCTGAGTGGGAGAGCAGGATCAACTATCATACTTGAGGGCTGAAGGACAATCACTGTTGCACATGCAGTTAGGTAAAAGTGTATGCAGTCATCCAGTGAATTGCACATCAATAGTTTGCTTTAAATAGCTGGTAAATTATTTGCATTGGTGACTATAAAATACTTAGAATATCATGAGATCTACACACTGTGATCCTTGCAAAGAATCTAATCTGTTAAAATTCTTTGAGTGAGTCAGTAGTATAGCAGGTGAAAGAGAAGGCTGACACAATTTATGAAGGTCTCAAAATGCTTTTGACCAAACCCTTCATAAGGAGCAACTAAAGAAGCTAAGCAGGCAAAGAGGAGGAGGAGGAGAAGGAGGAGACAAAGTAGTTGCACAGATCAAAAATGGTGAAGTAATAAGAAACAGAAAGAAAGGAAAACGGTTGCTATGGCATGAAGTTATCTGTGGAGTGCCACAAGGTTCCATCCTCAGGCATCTGTTGGTTATCACCTATCTGGAAAGTGTTTTGGTAACATTCCAAAATTATTTAAGTTAATCAAGACCAGAAAAACTGTGAAAAACTTTGGAGGCCTTAAGCAAGTTGAGTGAATAGAAAATATGATGGCAGATGAAACCAAATGCTGGCAAATCTCTGTAGCACACTTTAAAGGAGATCACTGGAACTGCTCACTTTCCTGGGCTCTAAACTGACTGTCTCAGAAAAAACACTCAACAAACACTGTACATAGATCAAAAAAGACCATTACTCATGAAGAAGCTGTGATGAAAAAGTCAGCACTTACTGAGCTATGCACAAAATATAATGGCAATAGAACAGAAATATAATAATGTGTTGTAACTTATTTAACTAAATAAATCACTTGTCAGCTGGAACAGTGTGGACAATTTTAATTACCCCTATCAAAAAAGGGACAGAAGAATTAACTGAGAGAAAAATTAGTAGAAACACATTGAAAGACTCTCCTGTATTTGCCTTAGACAGAAGGCGAGTAGTGGGGACACAGGAAGAGCAGCACAATAATAACTAACATGCTATCAGTACAAGAACAAGAGAGCATTTGCAGAAACTGAAATTCGGTGGAAATTTCAAAGTGGCAATAGGAAACCTTTTTACACAAAACAGAATTATATATAATTATAATCATAATGTTAAATATTAACCAACAGATAATTATTTCAGGGACATCTATCAACCAGCAATAAGAGCTTTTAGAAGCACACTCTCCTACACAGATAACCAACGCCCTAGTGATGTACTGCCAGGCTCCTTGCACTTTCTTCGACATACCTAGTACGAGCTACTGCTCAAGGTAGGACAATATATGCCTTGGTTCTGATTTACTGAGGATGCTTCTATGAATAATTATTGGAATAAAAATGCTTAGTACTTTATAGAGTGCATACTGTCACGGAAGCTATCTATTGAATGCTTTTATTTTAAAACTTTGCGGCTTGATCTGTTTCCACCTATTTTAAACTGGAAATAAAAAGCAAGGAACCCAACAATATAGAATCTTTTTCTTCCTCACTATACTTCCAACTTGTTGTAGAAGTGGTGTTGGGGAGTCCTTTTTTTTCCTGAGGTGTGCATATAACCCTGTAGTCTTTTCATACAGCAGCCACTACCTTCAAGGATGTGGTCCAAGTTACACAACCCACTGTTGATGTCAGTGTGTGCCTTGTATCAATTCAGCAGACTCTAAGTGTCCAGATTTTATTAGCTTTTGTGAATTCAATATGACTAATTTTCTCCAGATCTTATCCTAAGAAAATTTTCACAAACTACCTTCTTGGCACTTACTGTCTCCCTCCTTCATTTGTAGATACTTACTATCAAGTGTAAACACAGGTTTATGAAAAGGTATTGATTCAATCGATCCTGCCTTGAATTTTGTGCCAAGGCTTATGAGTAGAGGCACTGCAAAGACACTTCTGTTCACCAACTTCTTGTTCCTGTGCAGGGGAACCTGCTCTCCCCATATGCATTACTGGAGTTATTACTCTGGATATAAGCCAGAGTAGAAAAGGATCAGCTGAAATGGCAGGAGTAGATAGATCTATCATAAGATTTTTTTTGCAGAACAAGTGTCCAAGTTTTGTCTGGGAAGTTGTGTTCACGTAATACCTCTAAAGTCTATGGTATTAACACTTAACCAAAACAGCCTGTTGTACAGTGTATCCTATACCCCAGCTTTTTGTCCTCATATCTTCAGGGCACTCTTCTGTAAATAACATATAAATGAATACTGGTCATACCACATAAGCCCATGTAGCATATTCAGCAGCTCTGGTCCTTGCTCCACAAATGCAGTGCAAAATAATAACAGAGTTAAAACATATTCATACTGTTAATCTTTGCCAACAGCTGGGGTTTTATGTTGTACCCTGCCTTAAATATCACTGCATTCATTGAAACCTGCAAAGAGGGGAATGTCTTGGTTAAATTTTACATAAACTTCCGGAATAATTTAGGTTGCCCAAGGACCAATCTAAAGATTGCTTAAAGCTCAACACTTAAATCAGACGTGACTTGTAAGTTAGATCAGGTTGCTCGGGATTTTGACCAGTCATGTTCTGAATATCACCAAGAATGGAGATTTCGTGATCAGTATGAGGCCCTGTTCCGGTGTTTGCCCACTCTCACTATGATCTTCTCAATAGCCCTCTACAGCATATGCTTCTCTAATAATCTTTCTGACCTTCCACTGGATTTACTTTTGCGTGTCACAGAATCACAGCATTGCTGAGGTTGAAGTGACCTCTGAAGGTCATTTGGTCCAAAACTCCTGCTCAAGCATAGCCACCTAGAGCTGGCTGCCCAGGACTATGTCTGGACAGCTTTTAATATCTCCAAGTGTGGAGACACTACAACCTCTGTGGGCAACACATGTCAGTGCACAGTCACCCTTATAGCAAAAAAAATGATTCCTTATGTTCAGAGGGACCCTCCTGTGTTTCAGTGGGTGCCCACTGGCTCTTGTTCTGTCACTAGGTACCACTGGAAAGAGTCTAACTCTGTTCTCACTGCACCTTGCCTTCAGGTATTTGTATACATTGGTGAGATCCCCCATATATATTGGTAAGATGCATCTCTTACCGAAGTATAGACTTCCCATATGTCAATATTTTTCTAGTACCACAGTGCCTCAAACTGGACACAGACTTCCAGAAGTGATCTCACAGGTCCCAAATAGTGGAGAACGGTCATTTTCCTCAATCTGCTGCCTACTGTTTTACTAATGCAATATGTGGTTAGCCTTCATCAGCACACTGTTGACTCATGGTTAAGGACCAGAATGTCATATAAACACTTACATATATGACCAGTTAAGACACTCATAACATGGTGAGAACACCAAAATCTTCCCATTAGCCCACATACATCTACTGAGAAATTCCCTGGAGTTGTCTGAAAAAAACAGCATATATGCAAAATATGTACCCATCATATATGCTGATGAATATCAAATATAATACTTGCAGCAGATGACCTGCAAAAATGACGATCTTGACTTATGACAAATTCTAAAATAAAAAGCCTGAAAACTGTAGTGCTTTTCAATGTACTACAATGCATTTGAGAAAAAACAAAACAAAACAAAACAAAACAACAAAAAAACAACCAAAAGAAACCAAACCAAACCAAATAAAACTGGCTGTGGTTTAACAGACTAAGCACTGGTATCTCCTTTCAGCACTGTGTGATGTTACATGTACTTCCATGTGAAGTTTCCTCCTTCAGAATGAAATCCAGGCAGAATGAGGCCTTGAGTGGCATGCTGGGATTTAGTGAAGTATCTGTCTTGGTGCATAAAGAAAGAAGAAGCCAGCTCTGCTGATGGTGCTTTTTAGGAAATCCTGTACAGGTAGAATGGAGAATCAGGCCTATTACATTTGCAAGCTGAAGAAGGATATGCTTGCTGAAGCTGTAGAAGCAGAGAGACTGAAGCCAAGCCTGCAAGACAGACAGATGATTCCTGTGTGGTCATGTAAAAGGAGAAGGTAGCAAGACTTGCTGATGCTGCAAAAGGAGAAGGTGTAAAGAGAGGAACATCTGCAAATATCCCCCATATTTGGGTTCCAGAGCAGAGACTGCCAAAAACCTGATGTTTTTTTCTGTGATGTATTTGATAATTGGCTTTATATGTAAATTTACTCAACAGCAGGATGAAGTAAGGTACAAGATGAAACTGAAGGATTTTGATAGGAGGGAAGTGTGAATGGAGTGACAAAGAAGACGACACTATTAAAACATATATATATACTGAACAAATATATCCTATGTTATGTGCAAGTGCGAAGAGGTATGCAAATCAAGCAAGAAGACAAAACTTTTTTTAAGATATTCCAAACTGTGTGTCATGTTTTGTGTGAACATGAGCCCACAAATGTACACAAAAGAGTAGGGCATTTCAGCTCTCTGATCTTTTGCTATTCTTTTAGTTATTAAGTCAACAGATCTGTAACATTTTCTTCCAGCATGTGTTATAACCACTGGTTCCGAGTTCTTTTAATTCTTTCCAAGAAACCAAAATGCCCACTTCATCATACCAGTGGCGGCATTAATCAGTGGGTTGCCACTGTGCACCAGACATAAGTAATAGAAACAGATAAAAAAGAACTGCAGAAAATTCAGCAGCCTAGTAAAAATGCTCATCCATTTTTTTTAAGAGTAAAACGTCTTCTGTAACTGCTAGCAAACACAACGGTCAGCAATATGAGATCCTCGAGTGTTTATAATTTTAATTGAAAGTAATCTCATCATATTTATTTTAATTTCTATTTTGTATGGTTTTAATTGGATTTGCAGAAAATAAAAATACAGGCATCTGTGGGTTTTTTGCTTCACAGCTTTAATACACTTCCTGTGCAGGTCACTTCAAATATGGGCAAAATTCAAGGAGTGAAAAATGGACACATTTAATTAGAACTACCAACATAGTAGTGGAGAGGTGCACTCCTCAGAAACTGTTGGGGCAAAATTATATTAATTTCATATTGCTTACAAAAGGCTAAATTCTGAGCTAGACTGGCATGAATTCAGAGCACTCCACTGCAGTTATGCTGGTATAAATCTGGAGAGACATAAATCCAGATCTGTCTTGAAGCGTGCCTTTCATTCTGTAATTTTCCGGAGAGTAAATTCTCAAACAATATACAGTGGAATAAACAAGCAAATAACTCCAGAACCATCAGTGGAGTTATTTGTGATATATAACTACAGGAATGAAACCTGTCCTGTCCTCAGAATTAAAA
>NW_010186801.1:0-5161 GCF_000695765.1 Mesitornis unicolor | reverse complement strand
CTGCTGAGTCTCTTTTCTTGGGATGGAAACAGATGGCTGATGTATCCAAGGCCAGATTTTAATCTCAGCTGCAATCATGTAAGTCTGAAGCTGTTTTGCTGAAGTCTTTGCAGGCGCTTGTTTTCACAATAGAAAGAGGTCAGTGGCTTAAGGTATTCCCAAACCAATGCTTGTTTTCTTTGGCATTCTGTCCCCTCAGGGATTTGGGTTAAAATAAAACAATTAATAAAACATGACTTTTTCAACTTGGATCAATTCCCTGATTTAATCCACAAAACTGATTCCCAAGCACTTTCACCAGCACAACTTGGAGGGTGATGTCCCATGACAAACACCAGAGCAACTGGGACAGGAATTCTATTTAGTCAACAAATATGAAACTGCAGCCTCAGGAGGTTACCCATGATCTGAGACCTAACACAGTGATGTATAGCAAGAACTCAGGCTAGGAAAAGAGAGAACAAGTTAGAGGTTACTTTGTTAAGTTAATGGTTTCTAAGTTGTATACACGTGCTGAAATTTGCTGTGGCCTAGAGCTCATAGGGAACTGGATGAAGTAATTTATAGCCATTAGCAATTGTTTTTTATAACCTCAAGGATACCAGAGGTTCTAAAAGACTGGAAATAGGTAACTACCATGCTGGTTTGCATATGGAGAAAGGGGAGCTGATAATAATTTTAACACAACATATATGTAGGTAGTCAGTGGGCAGGGCAGTCATACTTTGTCCCACACCTCTGGTCATCTCCCTGGCACTGGCATTTTTGCAGCCGTGTGGTAAGACAGGTCAAGGAACCAATTTGTCTAAAAACTGTTCCCACCTCCCTCTCTATCCCTCTCCTCCCAACTGGGTTAACTCTGCTGGATCAAATCCTTAATTTTACTTGGTATGTGGCTGTGTGGACTCCAATGACACACAAGGAAAAAGGAACAGGCAAATGATGTGAAAGGAGGAAAACAGCCCAGCTCAAGCTTATTTTGGTAACATAAGCTCATGATCATACCCAGCAGCTGGCCAGCCTAACTCATCTCTGATGAGTAACAGACCTCTTAGCAAGGATAGAAGTAGCACCTGTGCTATAATTAAATGTCACTTACATTCTGCCACTATTTTCTGTGACAATCTTGTAAGTCAGGTAGGGTAACATAGCCTGCACAGCGAACTGCTAGACTAGCATGCTTAGATGTTAGTTCTCCATGATCGAAACTGGAGCATAAAATTATGAACCTATATGTGAAATATGAACAAAGTCAAATGAAAATGCCACTATCAACAAAGCACCGATAACTGTCACAACATCATCATATGCGAACAATATTTCAATGTAGCCAGGAGCTAGAAGCAACAGACTTTTTTTATACTGCTTTCATTTGTGACAGAGACATAATGACTAACAAACTGACAGAGTTATACTTCCTGTGTTTGGTCAACGGGAGTTTCTTTTTTCTTGGCTTATAATTCAACTGTCTCAGAACTGTGCCGTTTCTGGTATTGCTTCTCTGTCACTGGGATTGTATCAATCACATCCCAAGTGAAGCCAGCAGGAAAGAACCAGGAAGAGCCAACATAGAAGTAGAACCCCTGTTTCTTCCCCAAAAAGCATCATGTTTTAAGCAATAATTGAACTGACATACCCACTGAAGTCTACTTCTCTTAGAAGCAGCTATATACCTGGTTATATAGAAAAGTATTTACATTTTGTGGTTTAAATAAGACTTTTAAACAATTCTGCTATTTTTAAGTATTTTAATTATTAACACCTTTTGTCTTTCATACAAATAGGCAGGTTTTTTCTGTTTTAATTTAAGAGCCATTGTGATTGCTATATTGATATGACTGTTGTATTTCTCCATGTGGAGATTTAGTTCTTTTCATCACATTTCTAAAATATCTGCAGAAATTTTTTATAAATTATAAGTAACACAATCCACTTAAGCCTAGAGTGAACTCAAAGATTTTTATAATCACTACACTAGAGAACCTTGTCTCTGGAAATGCAGAATATATTCTGGAGTTAATATGTATGTTCCAAATCTGTGATATGAGTTTGATTATCTTTGCTTTTTATATTTCTCAAAGGAATGTCAAAGGACGTCTGTTCTTGTAGCACTTAATTTTCTTTCTCTCAAATAATTCTCCATATATGGTCTTTCTGTATGAGCATAATTAAATCTCAGTTTATTTTTGTTTGTTTGCTTGTTAAATCATCACCTGAAGTCCAATTTCTTTAACATGGGATTCATCAATCAGTCATTTTTGTTCCGTATCTTCTGATTTATCTTGACTATTAGGTGGCATATAGGTCATATTTGACTGCTGCACTATTTAAAGCTGTATAGCTATTTGATCTGAATAATTTGTGAGTCTGCCTACAGTTAAGTAGTTTGCATATTAAGTACAGCTACATTTAAGAGTTTTTTTAACATAAATATCCCTACAGTAACAGTTGAATATTCTAAGTGCCACTGTACATTAAAAACCAAAAGTCTAAAAGTCCCCTGAATATCACATTTTGTTAAACTCATCAGAAATTTGGTGGTTTAGCTACTTTCCCCCTTGGTTTCTCTGATAAATGCAGTAATCTGCAAGGGTATTACCATGACACTTAACAGTTGGGAGTAGCTATAATTGCCGTGACCAAGAAAAAGACCCCCACAAAGCTTCCACAAATGGTCTAAGGACGAGCAGATCTAATGCAAACTTACATATTAATAGCTGAATACATGAATCCTTCTGCCATTGTGATGGATCTATGTTAATCCTTGAAGTGGGACAAGCTACAAGATAACAAAGGTAACTTAGCTGAAGAGATTTCCACCAACTTTGTAAATGTACTGCTAAGTATCTCCCAGATACATAAAAGCTTTGCAAAATAACATGTTTTTATATTGTACACATGCTATACTCAGTAGAGGAACTGAGTGATATCCCATTAGTCACATGAGATGTATTCAAACTGCTTTCTCTGTAAAATAACTATACCCCTGCCAGCTCATCATTTACCAAGCAGCCTTTTCATTGAGGTTGCTTTCTTAGGTCTGAGTCATTTGTTGTGGGTGAAGTTTTGCATATGAAAGTACCTCCAATATCAGAAAAAATGTCTCCAACAAATAAGTAATTTGTGAAACCCACAAATAAGTAATATGTACCACTCCTTTCAAAATACCCAGTTGCTAGTTTTTTACCAGTGCACAATACTCTGTGTGATATAAACCAAATTAATACAAGGCCTAGCAATTCCATAGTCATTTTGTAATGTGAAATGACAGTCTCTTTCAGTTACACTGGTTATATGAAAATAGCTTTTCTTTACTATTTGATTCTGCACTGCTGCATGTGGATGAGGAACCTAATCTTTTCAGAGTATCATTTCACATCACCTCTTTCTGCCCTGCACATAGTCATGAGCTGAAATCTAAAAAAAGCCCAAACTTTGAACCAGTGCAACTACGGTAAACTTCCTGTCTGTCCATGTCCACACTGCACAGAGCCTGCAACTCCTTCCCATGGCACAGCAGTAAGCACAGTTTTTGTCTCCTTCCCATTTCCATGGATCAGAAGCCACACAGGAGACCCACAGGAGAGCAAGCTCTGTCATTCTCATTGCATGTGAGCTCCATCACAGCTGCATGACAAGGAAGCGGAGAGAAGACACATGGAGCTGACATAAGGTGGGTGTTGATTCCAAGTAAAAAGCACGGTTCCATGTTAATTAAATGTCCCTCTGTCACAGCCACAACAAAGCATGATTTTCACGAAGATTTCTAAGTCTACTCACAGTGTCTACTTTTCTAAGGGCAAAAGACACAGTGAAATCCAGCTCTGCTGCAGTCAGCTGGAGCTTTGCGACTGACTTAACAGAATCTGCATGTCATCCTAGGACATCTTCCCTGTTGCAGGTTAGCAAGGAGCACCAGGAGCTTTGAGCCTCTGTCATGTCTTCAGACTTCCTTTGGCAAGAAGTTAGACCCAGCCTCGTGAAGCAAGCAGCTGGCACTCACAGCAATTTCTCACTCCGTTCCACTGACAATCAAAAGAGACCAATTCAGTAAAACATTACTCAACAATTACACCAGTTTCTAAGGAATTTATTTGGAAAATGCATGCACTGCACCACCACTCAGTCAAGCCACTGCCTTTTCTGCTCACAAACCTCTACCTTCCCTTTATCAGCTTTGCCTCATTCTGTGTTGCATTAGTAAAAGAAAAACAATCTTCTGAACAGTTTTCTAACCATGAACCTGCCTTGCATCCTTTTCCTTTAACTGCTGCCAGCAGAACTGGTATTTCCCATTTGCAAGGTAATATGAAATTTACTGAAAAACATTTGGGGGGTTGGACTTTTTCAAGTTCCCTTCCAACTCCTAATATACTGTGATTTTACCTTGAAGTATGAGACAAATCTCCCATGAAATACTGTGTTTTAGCAGAGTTGAGTTTCTGAATGCCAGGATTTCTCCCCTACACCATTTTTTCCCTGTTAACTGACCTATACAATACAGTATTTTTTTTAATCCTGCGATTTCTGGTGTCTCCTGCAGATGAAGAGTGTGAGCACACCGCTTTGTGCCTGAAGCCACATCAAAATAGCTAACAATTATGTTGCAGCAATTATACTGCATTGTATACTTTTCAAGGGCTGTGCAAACATTATTTCAGGCTTCATGAATCTCAGTTTTTACAACTTAAATCAGGTCATTTCTGGTTAGCACTCTGAATGGAGACCTTCCCTCCTGCCCCCCAAATAGCAGAAGTTCAGAAGGGAACTGTCTGAAGGATCCAATGGATGGTGCTATCCAGAAAAAGAGGAAACACTTTCAGAATACAAACTTTCAGAAGATTAAAAAGGCCCTCATTTTCACAGAGTTATACTGAGCTTGTTTTTGTCAAAGACATTTTTAAAAGCCTCTTGAAATAGTAAGAACCATGTTTTTGTAACAAAAACATTAACAAACAAAATAAAAAAAAGATTAAAATGTGTGAAAAAGAACTGCCCTTCCCAAAATATATCAACACAGAGAGGAGCAGGGAGGGCAATTCACATCACTGATTATTTTATTTTTCAGTCTACAGTTATTCTTGTAACAATTCATGATAACATCACTTCAGTGATGCAGTGTGCCCAGGTGGCCAAGAATCACAGAATCACAGAATCTCAG
>NW_010186800.1:322-2634 GCF_000695765.1 Mesitornis unicolor | reverse complement strand
ACAAAGCCTGGGGTTCTGCGCTTCTTTGCGTTCCTGGTAAGCCATAATTTGCTTCCAGGCTTTTAAGTTAGCTGCCTGCAGCCTAGCTCCAAAATGGGAAACGTTCGACTCTGACCCCCACAGGAAAGAGACTAGGACTGAAAGCTGTTGCTGTGTTTCACCTTTCCTTGGAAGGGCTTCCATAGCCCCACAAAGCCTTGGGCTCTGCACCTTCTGTGCTTCTCTAAGAAGTCAATGTTGGCTCCGCATTTATTTGCAGCTGTCTGCAGTCCAGCTGTGAAATGCTGAAAGGCTTTGTCCAGCACCAACATTAAAGAGACTGGGATTGAAAGCTGCTGTGGTGTTCAGACTTCTCTGGGAAGCGCTTCTGTAGACCCACAAGGCCTTGGGCTCTGCTCTTCTTTGTTTCTCTAAGAAGCAAACGTTGGCTACGCGTTTTCTTTGCTGCTGGCTCTAACGGAGCTTTGAGATAACAGAAGTCTGGCCCCTGCACCAACATCACAGGACTGAGACTGAAAGCTCCAGGTGTCTCACCTTCCCTTGGAATTGCTTCAATTTCAACTTTCGGTTTCTTTTGCACTTTCTCAGCCTTTTGTCTATTACGGCATTTTAATGTTTCTTTTTCATCATATCTCAGTACTTCAATGCTTTTTGACATGTCTGCTGATTTTCTACTTTTTCGCTTTAATTCTCTTTTTCTCGGGTTTTTGACCTTGTTGGTGGATATTACTGATTTTCTTCTTTTTGAATATACATATTGGCATTTTAACACTTTCCTGGCATTTCTGCTGTTTTTCGATCTTTTCACCTTATTAAGCACTTTTCGCTTTGTCCTCTGTGCTTCTATAGGAAGCCAACATTGGCTAAGCATTTTCTTTGCTGCTGACCTCAGCCCAGCTCTGAAATGCTAAAAGGATGCGTCCTGCACCAACATCAAATGGACTGAGATTGAAAAGTGCTGTGGTGTCTCACCTTCCTTGGGAAACTCTTCCATTGCATTTTTTTGAATTTTTGGCACTTCCTCAACTTTTTGTCTATTCTGGCATTATTTTGGTGCTTTGTTATCATATGTTGTTAATTTTGGGTTTTTTTGGCATTTCTGCTGATTACCAAATTTTTAGCTTTAATTCTGTTTTATTTCTGCTTGTTTTCGGCCTTTTCGCCTTATTTGGCACATTTTCAGCTTTTTGGTCCTTCTGGCGGATTATGGTGCTTTTGCATCATATTATGTCATTAAAGAGTTTCTTGGCATTTCTGCCTTTATCACGATATTCAGCTTTATTTCCTTATTAGTCACATTCGCTTCTTTCTGACATATAATACTGACCTTAGTGCTTTCTTCATGATGTCTCGGCATTTTAGAGTGTTTCCTTGCATTTCCATTGATTTTCAACTTTTTCCATTTAATTGGCACTTTCTCAGCTTTTTGCCATTTCTGGTGGTTATTGGTGCTTTTGCATCATATTGTGGCAATGTAAGAGTTTCTTGCTATAACTGCTCCTTTTGGTCTTTTGAGCCTTAACAGGCTCTTTTTCAGCTTTTTTTCGATTCTGGTGGATATTGGTGCTTTTACAGCACATTGTGCCAATTTAAGAGTTTCTTTGCATAACTGGTGCTTTTGGTCTTTTTCGCCTTATTCCGCACTTTTCCAAATTTTTGGCTTTTCTGGCAGATTGGTTCTTCACATCATATTGTGTCTTTTTAACAGTTTCTTAGCGTATCTGCTGATTTTCAACTTTTTCACCTTAACACGCACTTTTTGAGCTTTTTGGCGTTTCTGGCAGATGTTGGTGGTTTTGCATCATAATGTTGCATTTTAAGTGTTTCTTGGCATTTCTGCTGATTTTTGACTTTTTCAGCTTTATTTTTACATTTTTTACAGGTACTTCTATTTGTACATATTTAAGAGTTTCCCTTAAAATGCAAAGATATGATGAAAAACCACCAATATCTTCCAGATACACCAGAATGCACAGAATGCTCTTCCGTAGTCCCAGAATGCCTGTGGTTCTGGGCTTTTTGCCTCCCTTGGAAGCCAACATTTGCCTCCAGGTTTTTATGGTAGCTGCCTGGAGCCTGGCTCCGAAATGGCAAACGTTAGACTCCTACTTCCACAAGAAAGGGGATAGGACTGAAAGCTGTTGCTGAGATTAATCTTCCCTTGGAGATTTTTCTATAGCCCCACAATGCCTTGGGCTCTGAGCTTCAGTGCTTCTCTTGGAACCCAACGTTGACTCTGCATTTTCTTCGCTGTTGGCCGCGGCCCAGCTCTGAAATGCTAAATGGCTGGCTCCCGCTCCCACAACAAAAGG
>NW_010186800.1:0-277 GCF_000695765.1 Mesitornis unicolor | reverse complement strand
CCTAGGAGTGCTTCCATAGCCCCACAAAGCCTTGGGCTTTGCACTTCTTTCCTTCTTTCAGTAGCCAACGTTTGCTTCGTATTTTATATGCTGCTGGACAGAGCTCAGTTCCAAAATTGTAAAAGGCTGGCTTCTGCACCAACAGCAAAGGGGCTGGGATTAAAAGGTGTTATGGAGCCTGATCTTCCCTTCAAAGTGCTTATGTAGCCTTAAAGAGCCTGGGGTTCTGGCCGTTCATGCTTCCCTGGAAGCCAACATTGGCCTCCAGGCTTTTATG
>NW_010186799.1:0-2475 GCF_000695765.1 Mesitornis unicolor | reverse complement strand
GAACGAGTTCGCCTGAGCTTTTTTTTGGCCCGCTTGACTCTATGTTGCCCAGGAAGTAGAAATGAGAACGAGTTCGCCTGAGCTTTTTTTTGGCCCACTTGACTCTATCTTGCCCAGGAAGTAGAAATTTAGCCCTGAATCAAGGCTGATGCCAGTCAGAAACTCGTGGAAACACTTTATGCAGATCCCAAGAAACACTCCTATCAAAAAAGCTTCCATCATCAGAGCTGCACATCCAAACCACCACAGTCCTGCAAAAAACACTGCTGGCTTCCTTACAGTTTGACTTCTGCATCTCCACATAACCTCCTGTTCCTCTCACTATTGTGGAGCTCTGCAACAGGTATTTTGCTGCTGAAAGTTTTGCCCAGTAGAGGACACAGAAGCAGGAAAACCACGGACCAAGAGTGACCTAAAGGAGTAGACTGGGGCTTCTGTACAATAAATGTTAAATCATTCATCTTTTAATACCCAAAGCTTTTGCTTCAGCATATTTTCCACTTGCGAGCCATAAACTATGGCAAAGGAGTGGAATATTTACCGATTCCTAAACCTCCTTTACCCCAAGATACCTGTTGAGTAAAATCTTAATTTTTAAAAGCTATTTCAAGTTGCTAGCTCGGTGAATGAATTATACCCCTTTCACTCCATATGCGTAGATAAAGTTGTTCTAGAGACGTGTGTTTGCACAAATCCAGAAGAATGTGAGTCCATTTTTCTTGCCACAAAAAGCAAAGTCGGTCCTAACATAAATGGCATGGCCAGGACGCCTGGAAACTCTAGGTTGAGAGAGGTTCTCCTTCTCCTCTACCCTGCCCTGGTGAGACCACATCTGGAATATTGTGTCCAGTTCTGGGCCCTCAGTTCAAGAAGGACAGGAACTGCTGGAGAGAGTCCAGCGTAGGGCTACAAAGATGATGGAGGGAGTGGAGCATCTCCCTTCTGAGGAGCGGCTGAGGGAGCTGGGGCTCTTTAGTTTGCAGAAGAGGAGACTGAGGGGAGACCTCATTCATGTTTAGAAATATTTAAAGGGTGAGTGTCACGAGGATGGAGCCAGGCTCTTCTCGGTGACAAACAATGATAGGACAAGGGGTAACGGACACAAACTGGAACACAGGAGGTTCCACTTCAATTGGAGAAGAAACTTCTTCTCAGTGAGGGTGACAGAGCCCTGGCCCAGGCTGCCCAGAGAGGTTGTGGAGTCTCCTTCTCTGCAGACATTCAAAACCCGCCTGGACGCCTTCCTGTGTAACCTCATCTGGGTGTTCCTGCTCCGGCAGGGGGATTGGACTGGATGAGCTTTGGAGGTCCCTTCCAATCCCTAACGGTCTGGGATTCTGTGTTCTGTGAAACCACGTGGTGCCACCCTGGGGACAGCTCTGAAAAGCCACTTCAGCACAGGGAAGGGATTTTACACCTGTGTTAATCAGCTCCATACCCACACGTAACCCACAGCTAACTGCAGGTACTTATACTCCATTACCTAACGTAATTCCCTTAGTATTTACATCACTGGACCGTTCTATCACCATTCACTTTATCTTATGTCAACACTCCAAAAAGTAATGTAACCAATCCTTCACCGATTTAATGGATTACAAACACCAGGTCCCTCTCTTCTTTATCGAAACAAAACAGCAGCCACCTCTGACAAGACGACCTGCCAAAAACCATCAAAATCCTTTCCAGCCCTATCAGCAGGATTTCTTAACTAACCCTTGCACGCCTGTTAGCAGAAACCTCCTCAAACGATGCTTCTTTCTTTGGAAATACCCTTGCAGGTCAAGGTTTTAGCTCTTAATCAAAAATGATGGTTAATTGTAAATTAACCCTATTGTAACTGGTTTGGGGCCACTGCTAGTTTGAATTTTTAACTCGACAACGGGGCACGTATCTGGAATTTGGTTTTAGCCTGCTCGTCTGAATTCAGATCATGTGAACAGCTCATAACTGTCATTTTTAATCCAAGCAGGGGAAAACATGTGATCTATTATACCGCATTTACCAGCAACAAAACAACCTGGAATGACACCCAGAGTCCACCTCATGAACTGTACAAGAGCGGGGGCCGCAAAAAGGGCCATTTCCAGGTATTTCTTTCCAAGTTTGACAGCACACGTGCAAAGGGGCACTTGCACACCTGCCTTAAAGCTGCTGCTTTCCAGACAACCAGCCAAGCGTACCGCAGCCATCCAACGGCATCTGTATCCAGACCAACACCCAGCAGAGCTGTGAGTGCCCGTGGAGGGGAGGGACTCGTGGTATTTAGGACTTGGAGGTGGTGACTGAGGAGCGTGGCAGCTCCCAGGCGTGAAACCCCAAAAAAATGGAGGCCCACAGCACAACTGCACGCATCTGCCCCGTGCCCCTTCTCCCGAAGAGCAACCCCAACACGCTTCATCTTTAGCATCACCGGGAGCCAGTCAAAGACCGGACCCACAGCGGCTCCCACACATTGCCCATCACCTCCCCACT
>NW_010186798.1:0-987 GCF_000695765.1 Mesitornis unicolor | reverse complement strand
CTTAAAGGGCATCTAAAAGGTCCTGGAAGGGACATTAAAAGACCTAAAATGGGACATAAAGGTCCTGGAAGGGACATAAAGGGACTTAAAGGGCATCTAAAAGGTCCTGGAAGGGACATTAAAAGACCTAAAATGGGACATAAAGGTCCTGGAAGGGACATAAAGGGACTTAAAGGGCATCTAAAAGGTCCTGGAAGGGACATTAAAAGACCTAAAATGGGACATAAAGGTCCTGGAAGGGACATAAAGGGACTTAAAGGGCATCTAAAAGGTCCTGGAAGGGACATTAAAAGACCTAAAATGGGACATAAAGGTCCTGGAAGGGACATAAAGGGACTTAAAGGGCATCTAAAAGGTCCTGGAAGGGACATTAAAAGACCTAAAATGGGACATAAAGGTCCTGGAAGGGACATAAAGGGACTTAAAGGGCATCTAAAAGGTCCTGGAAGGGACATTAAAAGACCTAAAATGGGACATAAAGGTCCTGGAAGGGACATAAAGGGACTTTAAGGTCCTGGAAGGGACATAAAGGTCCTAAAATGGGACTTAAAGGTCCTGAAAGGGACATAAAGGGACTCAATGGGGACCTAAAGGGTCCCGGAAGGGTCATAAAGGGACTCAATGGAGACCTGAAGGTCCTGGAAGGGACATAAAGAGACTTAAAGGTCCTGTGAGGGTCATAAAGGGACCTAAAGGGGACTTAAAGGTCCTGGAAGGGACATAAAGGTCCTAAAATGGGACTTAAAGGTCCTGAAAGGGACATAAAGGGACTCAATGGGGACCTAAAGGGTCCTGGAAGGGTCATAAAGGGACCTAAAATGGGACCAAAAGGTCCTGGAAGGGCCATAAAGGGGCCCGGGGGTGGGGGAGGGGTCACCTTCTTGCGGCGCAGGAAGAAGGTCCCGGAAGCTTCGACCACGGGTTCCTCATCGGCCGCTCGCTGGCGTCTGTGGGGCGCCCCACATCTATGGGGCAGACCCATAGATC
>NW_010186797.1:0-1968 GCF_000695765.1 Mesitornis unicolor | reverse complement strand
CCCTGACAACTCCTGTCATGCTGGGATCCTGTGATCCTGTGATTCTCTGAACCCAGCCACGTGCTCCAGGCACCGCCTGCGCGGGCTGCACGCGTGTGACTTTCACATGCCCAGAGCTCAGCGTAACGCATTTCATAATCTTCCTACCCCTGCAAAAACCACACAAGTATCTGAAAATAATGGAGTAAAATGCACCTTTTTTCTAAAAAACGCATATGGGTAAGAATAATTAAGCCACCTCCAGCAATATTTAAAAGCTGGCACAAGCAGGAGACAGAAGGAAGCGGGGCAGCCACTCGCTGCAGCAGTGCCCAGCAATGGGACACGGGATCTGCTCCGTCCCCTGCCCCATCCCAGCTCTCACTGACACATTTCAGAGCCCCGTGCACACAATTGCAGGGGAGCCTGTGGCACCGCCATGCAGGGTGATGGTGTACCATGGTTTATATCAGTCATTCCCAATGGTTTCATGATCAATCGCTCCCAGCTTCAGCACATTCCCAAGGCTGTGAACTCCTCTGCTCACTGCGGGGTGGAGAAAAACCCCTTTCTGTGCTGTTTTTGAGTGCAATGGCTTTAATTTCACTGCACGCTCCTCTCTCCTTGTGCCACGAAAGACACAGAGGTTCCCTCTGAGAAGCCATTCAGTATTTCAATATTTTTAACATATTTCCTCCGATTCATCTCGTTTCTACGGTAACGATCCCGCTCTCCTAAACCTCTTCAAACCTGAGGGTTTTTTCTCATTCCCGATCATTTTCCCTGCCTCTCCGAAGCCCTTTTCCGGCCCAGGCTGGGGCACAGCGCTCAGAGCTGTCACCATGGATTTTGGCGAGGCATCGGGCTCGTTTCTGTACCATCATCCATCACACTTAGGTCGTCCGACATCGCTGCGTTTGGTATCGGAGCTGCACATCGAGCAGAGGCCTCCGCTGAGCTGTTTAGAAAACATCCCGCAACTTTTCCCAAGCTAAACTATTAATTAAGAATCCCAGCAGGTACTCGAGCAGTTCAATTTTTTCCCCTCTAGTAGCTATTTCACGTTTATTTTCATTAACTCCTATTCACTGGCACAGTGCTTTTCCCCCAAATTCTCCAGATTGCCTCAGAGCCGTTCCTGCCATGGAGTTAATGTGAAGAGCTGCCATCTGCAGCGCGGTTCCTCACCGCCCAGACCCATTTCCCGGTCATTAGCGAACGCGGCTGTGCCCCAGCCCTGGCACACACTCGGTTTCTCGTTAGCCCGTTCCAAACTAACAGTTTCTCGTTAGCCCATCCTGAACCAACAGTTTCTCGTTAGCCCATCCTGAACCAACAGTTTCTCGTTAGCCTGTCCTGAACCAACAGTTTCTCTTTAGCCCGTCCTGAACCAACAGTTTCTCTTTAGCCCATCCTGAACCAACACTTTCTCTTTAGCCCATCCTGAACCAACAGTTTCTCGTTAGCCCACCCTGAACCAACAGTTTCTCGTTAGCCCATCCTGAACCAACAGTTTCTCGTTAGCCTGTCCTGAACCAACAGTTTCTCGTTAGCCCATCCTGAACCAACAGTTTCTCGTTAGCCCACCCTGAACCAACAGTTTCTCGTTAGCCCATCCTGAACCAACAGTTTCTCGTTAGCCCATCCTGAACCAACAGTTTCTCGTTAGCCCGTCCCAAGATGACGCTGGTCACAGCAGCCACGGCTGCAGCCGCTCTTCTTGCCCCATTTCCAAAAGCGAAGCCTGGCCCCATGCTCACCAAAGGGACCTCGGCCATGACAGCCCCCAGCAGCCCCCTGCTGTCCCCAGGCACAGCAGCCATGGTCCCGGTGCACCGCACACACGTGGCTCCCAGCCGCAGGCCGGCAGTGGCAGCGCTGAGCGGTGCCAGACCCGGTGTTCCCATCACATGCAGCCAGAGAGGATGGGGACCATGGGAACCAGCTGACACACCAGGATGGGTCCCCATGCCATGCAGCCAGGTGGGT
>NW_010186796.1:4468-4829 GCF_000695765.1 Mesitornis unicolor | reverse complement strand
GCCCAGAAATGTCTTTAACTCCTGCTGTCGTTTCCTGCCCGCGCAGACCAAGAGAGTCCCGAGGAGATGGTGGCAGTGAAGCCCGAGAAGGGCGAAGGAGATGCCAGCAGTAACAGCAGCGCAGGCGGTGGGGAGGGCCAGGTGAGTGTGGGGAGGAAGGAACAGCCCCAAGCTGGCGACCTCCTGGCTCCGCTCGCCCTGGGGAACTCGTCCCCATAGCAAAGTCCAGGGCCGAGCCGAGGTGTTTGTTTGGCCCAGCCGAGCGTTACGCTGGCTCCTCTTCCCCCCAGGGAGAGGAAGAGAAGGGCGAGTGCGCGCTGGGGCATCGTCACGCTGCCAAACGACCCGCAGCGCCCGTGGC
>NW_010186796.1:3947-4450 GCF_000695765.1 Mesitornis unicolor | reverse complement strand
CTGTGCCCTCGAAAACACCACGGTTCCCCTGCTCCCAGTAAACACCACGGCCCCGACTGGCCCTTCTCCAGCTCGAGGTGCCCTGAAATGGCTGTACTTCCCCAGAGCTGTTCTCTGTGGGGAGATTCACTCGGTTTGGGGTGGAGGACACGTCTCTCCTTGCATTTTGCATGTTGACTCCCTCCCCTTTCCTCCTTCCCAGAGGGTTTTTCCCTGTGGGTTCAGTCTGTCCCAGCCTGACAGCCCTGTGTCTGGCAGTTGTATTTTTCCGGCTGTGGGTGGGTTTTCTCAGGAAGGAGTGTTTATCTTTTCCAAGTACGCTCCTCCCTGCTTTCTCTTTTATTTTTTTTCGCCCTCTTTTTTTTTTCCCCTATTATTATTATTTTTTTCATTTTTTTTGGCCTGCCCATCGGGCCGGCCTCCCACTTCCTTAACTCCTCCTCTCCTTCCCAGGAATCGCAGCCTTCCCCGCTGGCTCTGCTGGCAGCCACCTGCAGCAGGGT
>NW_010186796.1:1417-3698 GCF_000695765.1 Mesitornis unicolor | reverse complement strand
TCCCCCGGCCCCTGCCGGGAGTTATCCCGAATATCCAGTACCAGGTCATTCCCCAATTCCAAACCATCGACGGGCAGCAGCTGCAGTTTGCCACCACCCCTGCCCAAGTCAACGTGCAGCAGGATGCCTCTGGGCAGCTCCAGATCATCCCCGGCACCAACCAGCAGATCATAACGAGCCGAGCGGGGACGAGTAACCTCATCGCCATGCCCAACCTGCTGCAGCAGGCCGTCCCCATCCAGGGCGTGGGCTTGGCCAACAACACCCTCTCAGGTCAAACCCAGTACGTGGCCAACGTCCCCGTGGCTCTGAACGGCAACATCACCTTGTTGCCCGTCAACAGCGTGGCCGCCAGCCTGGCTCCCACCTCTCAAACGGCCACGCTGAGCAGCTCCGGCTCTCCGGACAGCAGCTCCCAGCCGGCCACCTCGGGCACCGCCATCAGCTCCAGACACCCGGCCACGTCGCACGCCAGCTCCGGTGCTTTTTTCACCAACGCCAACAGTTACTCCACCACCACCACCACCAGTAACATGGGTATCATGAATTTTTCCACCAGCGCCACGGTGGGAACCAGCACCCAGTCGCAGGCGTCCCAGAGGGTCAGCGGCGTCCAGAGCCCGGACTCTCTGCAGAGCCAAGTTTCTGGGGTGGCTTTGCAGCCGGGGCAGCAGAAAGAGGGGGATCAGAGCCAGCAGTCGCAGCAGCAGCAGCAACAGCAGCAGATCCTGATCCAACCTCAGCTGGTCCAGGGTGGGCAGACGATCCAAGCCCTGCAGACCACCCCTCTCTCTGGCCAGACCTTTGCCACCCAAGCCATCTCCCAGGACGCCTTGCAGAACCTGCAGCTCCAAGCTGTCCCCAACTCGGGTCCCATCATCATCCGCACGCCCACGGTGGGTCCCAACGGGCAGGTGAGCTGGCAGACCATCCAGCTCCAAAACCTTCAAGTTCAAAACCCCCAGGCCCAGACAATCACCTTGGCCCCCATGCAGGGAGTGTCGCTGGGGCAAACCAGCAGCACCAGCACCACCCTCACCCCCATCGCCTCCCTCCCCAGTGGCACTGTCACCGTCAACGCCGCCCAGCTCTCCTCCATGCCAGGCCTCCAGACTATTAACCTCAGTGCCTTGGGAGCGTCTGGGATCCAGGTCCATCAGCTGCAAGGGCTGCCGCTGGCCATAGCAAACACTGCTGGTAAGTTTGGGGTATTTTTTTTTGCTCTCGGTTCCTTTTCCGTAGCCAGGCAGAGAAAATAGAAGGCGAAACAGCGTCGCCTGGTCGCGGGGTTCAGGGCTGGAGCCGGGCATGAACGATGCCAAGCAGAGCTGGCAAGTGAGCTGGCGCTTTTTGCTGGCCCTGAGAAGGAAGCATTAAGCCTCAGGAGACCCTGAAACTCATTTGGGGGTCTGATTAACTCTTAGGCAGCTGATTGCATGGAAAGAAGCAGAGGAGATGGCTGTGAATGGGGAAGGAGGGAGGAGAAGGGGGTGGGTGCTGAGGGTGAAGCGTGGTTTTGTGCCACCCGGGGGTCTTGGGTTGGGGTTGGGGAGTGAAGCAGAGCCCAGCTCAGCTCCTCGGAGCCTGGGGAATGGAGCAGAGCCCAGCTCAGCCCCTTGGAGCCTGTGGAAAGAGCCGCAGCTTTATAAAACCCAGGAATAACTCACAACCCCCCTGCCTAGAAAACAAACAAACAGAAAGCCCTGGGGAATTTCCTTGCAGGGGCGGAGGAACAGGCTCTGGAAGGGTATATTTAGCCTCAAGTGGGGTGCTGCTGTGGGACGCTGTCATCTCATCCTGCCCAAGATGGGCCCACGTTCGTGGCTGTCACAGAGCCCCCCCAAAATCAGCCCCATCACCTCCCAAAAGCTGCCCCCAGCCCCACAGTGGGGTGTGGACCATGGGTGTGAGCTTGGAGCCGCTCGATTTCCCCGTACGAGGGGGGCCATAAGCTCCTGCTGTGGAAATCGGTGCCGAAAAGGGGCTCAGCTCGCTTTGCCAGTGGTTTTTTTTTTTCCTAATGCTATTTTGTTGTCGTGGCTCCATTTAGTCACAGCCGAGAGGCCGCAGAAAGACGTTGCTCAATCTGCCTCGTGCTTCCTTCTCGCGAGAGGCGCCGGCCCCTCTCCGGGCTTGTTTTGCAGCATTATTTTGGGCCGTTGCTACAGCAGCTTGGCGTGCAGGCGGCCGCGGGGTTATTCCAGACTGCGCCATGGTCGGGATTAGCCTGATCCTTGGATTTCCCTGCGCGGAGAGACCCGCTTGGGGCTGAAGCGCAGTC
>NW_010186796.1:0-1337 GCF_000695765.1 Mesitornis unicolor | reverse complement strand
ATGACGCGATGTCGTTGGGACCCGCCACGTCACCTCTTTTCTGTGTGGAAATGCAGGTGGTGGTGGAAGGTGGGGGGGGGGCCCTTTCGCCTTCGTTTCGCCCGGGTTTTTGGGGATCTCCCTGCGTCCGGGCGGGCTTGTTTTGAAGGCGCCGGAGAAAAGCGTGGGCAACTCCTGGTTTCCTGTATTTGTGGCTCTGCCCTCGGAGGTGGGGACGCTCCAGAGACCACCCATGCAACGCCCTCGCTGGGCAGCCTCCTCCTCCTCCTCTTTTTATAGCTCAGCTCTTGATTCGCGGTGAATTCGGCACCGTCCGACGCTGCCGAGGGCCTCGCTTTTCCTTTTGGGGAGGGTGTGACGTTCAGAGGATGCTTTGCTCCTTTTACCTTTGAAAAACCAGAGCGAGGTTCAGGTTTCCAAGCGCTTGGGGGGGGTCCCAGCGAGACCCCTGGGATGAGGACGTGCTCCAGAGGCCGTGACTGGGACAGGAAGCTTCTCATTCACCCAATTTGCACAGTTTAACCCCAGGCTGGAGGAGTTTTGCTGTATCTGGGTCTGTTTGTCCCCCAGCCACCTGCAAACAGCCCCAACCCGGTGGGTGCTGAGCTCCCCAATGGTTCCCATCAGCACCACGGCCTCTGCCGCACTGGGGAGGCTGCGAGCGCCGACCCCTCCTGCTCCGATGGCGATTTAAGGGGGTTTTTGTCATCAACTCTGCCCCGATGAGACTTCTGCTTTTTGTCTTTCCTTTCTGGAAAGCAAAGAGGGGGGAAAGATTCACCCCCCTGCAAAAAATAACCCCTGAAAAGTGCTTTTAAAATCTGATTTTTCGCTGCCGCCCGGGCGTGAGGTGCTTTACGCTGTGTTTGTGTGAGCGAGGCGCTGGTGTGTCCTGCGGGGTTTGCAGGGGTGAAGGTCTGTGACCGTCACGGGTTGGTATGTGGGCAAACAGGCCCTGCCACCAGCTCCCAGCCACGGGGAGGATGCACTTCCTCGGCTGTCGTCACCCCAAAACCCTGCGTGTGGCTTTGGGTGCCACCGCCCCCCACGTGGGCTGGCCCTGCCATGAAGGGAAGAGGTTTTGGGTGCTGCCCCTGTGCCAGGGTGGGTGTCACAGCATCAGGACAGCCCAGTGTCACTGCAGTGTCCCCAGCCCCTTTGGTGTGGGGGGGATTTAGAGAAGTTTGAGAGGCTGGGGTTTCTCTTCCCTTTTTGGCTGAGCTTTAGGGAGGAGGAGAGGGGGTTTTTTTGGTAGCTGCTGTGTGCGTAGGGCTTTGCTTTGCTCCACATCCCTGTCCTGGTTTCGCTGCCCCAAACTCCTGTGAAACAGGGACCCC
>NW_010186795.1:372-618 GCF_000695765.1 Mesitornis unicolor | reverse complement strand
AACCCCGCTCCCTTCGTTAGCGCCACCATTCCTCTTCTGGTAGCCCCAATTTTTTTGGGGGGGTGACTCCGGTTCCCCCCCACCCCCAGGTCCTGTGAATTGGGAGATTTTCGGGAGCCGTTTTGCCCCCCAAATTCCCCAATTTTGGTTAAACCCAGCTGGGAATTGAACCCGGGGGGCGGCACCGAGACCCCTCCCAGCCCCAAATATCTGAAAATTTTGGGGGAAAAAAACCACCCTTTTTGG
>NW_010186795.1:0-201 GCF_000695765.1 Mesitornis unicolor | reverse complement strand
GGTTCTTGAGACCCAATAAAGAGACCAGGACTGAGCTAAACAAGCGGAAATCTACCCAAAAATTCACCTTTTCTACCCAAAAATTCACCTTTTCTACCCAAAACCCGACAGATTTGGGATTTCACCTGCCCTGGGCTACCTGGTGCTGGTGGTGGCCACCAAATTGGAGGCCAAATAAGGGCAGGGAGCGGCCGAGCCCGG
>NW_010186794.1:0-3190 GCF_000695765.1 Mesitornis unicolor | reverse complement strand
CCCTTCCAACCCAACACATCCTATGATTCTAAGGCCGTCCCAACCCTCTGTGCACCAGCACGTCTTGGTGATCCACCAGACTTATCTCAGTGTTCTCAAGAGGACCTGGATCCTTATTCCTTCCTTAAACAAGCCCATGGTCTCCTTTTGGGTGGGCTAACACATCCAACAAGGCCTTGAGGAGTTGTGGTGTCACATCGTCCTGGTGTCACATCTTCTTGGTGTCACATCTTCTTGGTGTCACATCTTCCTGGTGTCACATCTTCCTGGTGTCACATCTTCTTGGTGTCACATCTTGGTGTCACATCTTCTTGGTGCCACATCTTCCTGGTGTCACATCTTCTTGGTGTCACATCTTCCTGGTGTCACGTCTTCCTGGTGCCACATCTTCCTGGTGTCACATCTTCCTGGTGCCACATCTTCCTGGTGTCACATCTTCTTGGTGTCACGTCTTCCTGGTGCCACGTCTTCCTGGTGTCAAATCTTCTTGGTGCCACATCTTCTTGGTGTCACATCTTCCTGGTGCCACATCTTCCTGGTGTCACATCTTCCTGGTGCCACATCTTCCTGGTGTCACATCTTCCTGGTGCCACATCTTCTTGGTGCCACATCTTCCTGGTGTCACATCTTCTTGGTGTCACATCTTCTCGGCGTAGAAGCTACCAGATGATTTACAGCCCTCCCCATCCATGACCTGATCCAGCCTCTGCAGCGATCTTCAGTGAAGCCTCTTTTAATCAAGAGCCCCCACAGTCCCCATGGCCTCTTCTCATTCCTTTCCCCTTCCTCCAGTCCTTTCTCCTGTCCACCGTCCCCATCCATATCGCGACGGCTTCGGCACCCTCTGAACCTTCCCTCATCGGCTGCGCTTTGCTGCCTGGGATTGCAGATTGAAAACAGCCATTTTTATTTCTTTTTAATTATTTTCTTGGCCAAATTTCTGGCTGCTGTTGCGCAGCAGGAACGCAATTAACGGCGGCATTAACGGAGCAATTTGGAACCGCTCCCCCTCTGCTGTGCCCTCCTGCGCCGCGGCTCATCTCTCGTTTCCCAATTTCGGCTCAAAATAACGCAGCGAGTTGAGCGGGCGCATCCCACCCCCCCCACCTTCCCCCAGAAATCACATCTAAAGCCTTTATTTTGAAAGGCAGCCTGCCATTAATCATTAATTAAACCAACCAGAGACGCTGCTGGGTTCCTAGAAGGTTTCTGTTCCTAACGAGCGTCGATTAGGAAACTTCATCATCCGAACTCCCGTGATCTGACAGCTCTTGGCCAACGTCTCCTGTCCGATGGGCAGAGCTCGGTGTAGGCATTGGGGTGATTTCGGAGGAGCCGAAATCTTCAGCTTGGGTCTCTCCATTAAGCCTGGCTCCTCCTGGGATGCTGGGGCGGTGGTGGTCGGTGCTGCTGGTACCCAACTCATCCCAGCGCTATCCATGCGGATAATTAAAACATCGTGCGATGTGATGGGGAGGATGGGGGTTTAGTGTTTTATTTCCATCAGCTCTTTAAATATGTATCTTACCTCTGCCTGGGGAGAGCCAGGACAGCTCATTAGCTGCAAATCTGGTGCTAATTGCCTGCGAGGGAAGGTGAGTCATTCCCTGAGCTGTTCCTTACTCATTTGGCTGAGGAACACAGGTGACAGCCAAGACATAAATCCTGCCTTTTTTCCAGGATTTTGAGGTAGGTGGGGGTCCTGGGGGTAGATGGGTGCACACAAGCGCCTGTGCTTGCTCTGAGGTGATGGTGAGGTGGGATGGGAAGTGGCAGAGCTCTGAGGGTTGTGGTCAATGGGGCAGAGTCCAATTCGAGGCCCGTGTCTTGTGGTGGTCCTCAGGGGTCGGTACTGGGTCCAGCCCCATTTGAAGTCTTCATCGCTGACCTGGATGGTGGGACAACTCCTCAACAAAGAGAGGGCTGGGAGGAGTGGGGGACACACCAAAAGGTTGTAACCTGGATGGGATGGAGATTTGGGTGGGGAGGAACCTCGTGAAGTTCAACAAAGTCAATCGTGGGGTCCTGCAGCTGGGGAGGAATTGCCCTCTGCACCAGTATAGGTTAGGGGGGGAAACTGGGGGTCCTGGTGGGCCACTTGAGCATGAGCCAGCAACGTGCCCTCGTGGCCAATGGCATCCTGGAGGGCATTAACACCAGTTTGACCAGTTGGTGTGTCCAATTCCCAGTTCAAGAAGGACAAGGAGCGACTGGAGAGAGCCCAGTGTGGAGCCACTGGAATGATGGGGGCACTGGAATATCTCCCATAGGAGGAAAGGCTGAGCTGGAGCTGTTGAGGTTGGAGAAGAGGAGATTGAGGAGAGGTCTCATTAATGCTTAGAAGTATCTCAAGGGGGGCAGGATGGGACCAAACTCTTCTCGATTGGGACCAGGACAAGGGACAATGGTCACAAACTGGGACATGGGAGGTTCAACCTCAACAGGAGGAACAACTTCTTTAGTGGGAGGGTGACAGAGCTGCCCAGAGAGGTGTGGAGTCTCCTCTGGAGACATCCAAACCCATCCTGGATGTGTTCCTGGGTGATCTTCTCCAGGAGATCCCGCTCTAGCAGGGGGTTTGATGAGATTATGTGGGTTTTTGGGTGCTCTGGGGTGTGGTGACCCCAAACCTGCCCAGTTCTGGTGCAGGCTGAGGCAGAGCAGCTCGGTTGGATTCAGAGCCTCCAAATACCTGCTCTGCCATCAAATATTCCCCCCTCGCGGGTTATAAATAGCGTGAGATGTGACTGCAAGTGAAATCACTTTTAATAGAAAGTAATGAGAAGAGGAGGGAAGGCAGGCAGGAAATCTCACTGCTGCTGGCTCAACCTGGATTTAGCTCTGAAATTAAACAGCCTTGGGGGATCCCAGGCTAAATAAAGGTGAACAAATGGCTCCAGAGAGGAGATAGCATCGAGGCTGGGCTCATAGAGCTGCTCTGGCTGCATGTAAATGATTGCACATTAAAAAATTATGTGTTTTGGACCCTTTTAAAACATGAAAAATGTGTTTTTATTAGTTGTGTGGTGCTGCAGGTCAAGGCCATGTGCCTTCCTCTGCGTCACTGGCCATGGGGATGATGCTCATAGCATCATTGGGGCTTGGTGAAGGTGTCTTCCTCTGCATCATTGACCACTGGGATGATCCTTGTAGCATCAGTGGGGCTCAGTGAAGGCCATGTGCCTTCCTC
>NW_010186793.1:8315-9126 GCF_000695765.1 Mesitornis unicolor | reverse complement strand
CGGACCCCCCGGCCAGCCAGCACCCCCCCTGCAGGGGCAGCCCTGCCAGCTGGGGGGACACGGCCGTGGGGGTCGTGTGCTGCCACGCCAGCAGGAAAAACTTGTTTTGGGTTAAACAGCCAAGGATGGGGAGTTCCACATTGAGCATCCAGGCTCAGTGAGGTTCCCCAAAGCCTTGGTGTTACTGGTGTTAGTGGTGTTAGCTGGGCCATTGCTCCTGGGTAGGGTGCAAGGGAGCTCTGCAATTCCCCACTGGTCATGGGTGGTCCCAGCAGAGTGACAGAGATGGAGGTGATCCCTCCTCTGCCCTCATGTAGGAGCTCCTTGGCTTCCCGTGTCCCAAGGAGAGCCCGTCCATGCAACTGGGCTGTGCTGGTGGACCCAGAGGCAATTCCAGCCGGCAGAAGGGAGATGAGTCTTCCCAGATCTGCTGTCTTCTCTGGGCAGAGAAACCATCTTCCACCGTAAGCTCAGAGAAGAGACAAAACCTGAACAAGGACCCCTCCAAATCCAAGAAGCTGGGTCCCTGGCAGGTGCCCTGCCCACCGTCCTGCCCAGCATGATGGGACGGGGCTCTCTGCTCTTCAGCTGCTCTCTTCGGGAACTTGACTTGGGATGGGGAAGCCCACCTTGGTCTGTTCCAGCCTGTTCCTGGGACTGGGGCTGATGCAGCTGGTGTGGGTCTCCAGCGTGCAAGTCGCTCTCTGAAGGAACTGCAAGAAGTTTTCTTGGACAGAGGCCTCCAAGACAGAAAGGCAGAGCTCCTGGCCCAGCGGCCGATTGAGACAGCTACGCCGCAGCCGGGCCAGCT
>NW_010186793.1:0-8284 GCF_000695765.1 Mesitornis unicolor | reverse complement strand
GTTCAGCAGCCCGTAGAAGAAGGGGTTGATGGCAAAGGAGGAGTATGCAATCCAGGTGACCACCATCTCCCCGTGCCCACCACCCACCGTGTCAGTGGCAACAGAGGAGTGCAAGTGGAAAGCAAAGAAAGGCAGCCAGCAGCACAAGAACTGTCCCACAATGAGGACCAAGGTGAGGATGGCCTTGTTGCTTCCCAAGAAGCGCTCTGGCACGAGCCTGGGCAGCGGCAGGTTCCTGGTGGTGATGATGGTCATTTGGCTGGCAATGGAGTCGGATCGGTGCCTCGGCGCGGCTGCCTGTGCCGGCACGGGTGCGTGCTGCTGGGACGCCATGCGGGCCACGCGGTAGACTCTGGAGTAGACAGCCAAGATGATGATAGTGGGCAGGACGAAGCAGACAATGCTGAAGATGACCACAAAAGCCTTCTTGTGGGCCCCAGGGCTCCAGTAGACTGTGCAGCGGCTGGCGCTGGTGGCCCCATTGCCTTGAGGCCAGCCCACCAGTGCCAAGACAGTGATGAGAACAGACTTGACCCAAATGAAGATCACTCCAGCTACTGCCAGCCTGATGGTCATCTTGACCTCATACCTCATGGGATGGACGATGTAGTAGTACCGCTCCACGCTGATGATGGAGATGGTGAGGATGGAGGCACTGATAAAGCAGACGTTAAGGAATATCAAGCCCTGGCACTCGGCAATGCTGTAGATCACCCTGTTGAAGCAGGAGGAGCTGGAGATGATCCCCACGGGCATGAGGAAAATGGCAGAGAGGAGGTTAACCACACACAGGTGGCAGACGAAGATGAACTTCCTGAGAAGGGGGGTTTTGAGAATGACGACCATCACCACGGTGTTGGCCACCAGGGCAGTGAGGGTGAGGATGACCATGCAGAGGAGGCCCACCACCTCCTGGCCGATGGACTGCTCGGGGACGAAGAGTGGCTCTGGGCTGTCCGTGGTGTTCAGCCCCGTTCGGATCGCCATACCCCCAAGGGCTAAGCCAGCAGCTCCGGTCCCTGGGCAACAAGGGCTCTTCTCCCGTGTCCCTTAGAGGGAAACCCCACCACAACCATGGCCACTGTCTTCTCCTTGCCTGCTGGGAAGGAGACCAGGGCGTGAAGGAGAAGGACCAAAATGAGGAAGAGCCGCAGAGAAACCTGGAGACGACCTGAACCCCTCTGAGACGCCGGAGCAGGGAGAAGTGCCTGGTAAGGCACCAGCACCTGCCTAGGTGGCCCCAGCCTGGCCAGGGATGGCACTGCCAGGACCTGCAGGCACCCGTGCCAGGCTGACACCCCACCCCTCTGCCCCAGCCGCACCACCTCGCCCCAAGGAGGGACAACACGAGCCCTCCTGCCCCATCCCTGCTCCTCACCCCGGCCACCAGGCACCCCTGGGCAGGTAGGGGGGACCCAACTCACCTGTGCTCCTGGGGCGGTGGGCGATGCTCACCTCCTGGCCGGGGGGCCTTCCTCAGCAGCGTCGCTCCCACAGCAGAAGTGGGGCTGCCAGCCTCCGTGGCAATGCCATGCTCCTGCTTCCCTACCCCCGTCACCCACTCATCATCGTGTTTGCCTGCAGCCCCAAGCTGGGGATGGCACCAGCTGTCACCCCCGGGCGCTGCCTGCGCTGCCTGCGCTGTCTGCGCTGGTGGCTGTCCCACAGGGACAGCTGCTGGGTCCTAACAGCCGGCGGGGGCTCGGGAAGGGAGGACTGGCATCCCCGAGCCCTGTGCTGCTCCATCACAGCCACCTGCTGTGCCAGGCCTGGTCCTTCTGCAGGGACAGCTCGGCCCTGAGGTGGCCAGGGCTCGAGGACAGACCTATGTGCTCCAGGGCATCCATGGGACACTGGGGTAGCCAGATCGCAGTTGCCCTTCCCTGGCACTCCAGGGACCCGGACACATGTTTTGGGGGGCACACATGAGCACGGAGAGGGGCTCGGCATGGGTGGCAGCCATGGCATGGCACCCAGTATGGCACCCGGCAGTTGCCCTCAGGATGGATGGAGGAGCCCCTCCACACCCTGGCGGGGCAGCACTTCACAGCATACCGCCTTGTCCTCTGTAGCTCTGACACCATGGTGATGGGCATAAGCCATTTACCTTGATAAGGTGACGAGAGCACCAGGCTCACAAAGCCACCAGCTTTCACCTGAAGGTTGCCAGCACCAGATGGCCCCTCCAGAGCCACTCACCGCCACCCTCACAGGGACCCACCACCCTTCCCCGCTCCCCACCTACCACATCAGGCAGGAGAGCACTGGCAGCGCTCGGTACGAGGCACGGTGGCTTTATTCATGGTCACAGCAGGCTCTGTCCCCAAGCCAGCCTGTCCCTTGCCAAGCCCCAGAGAGGCTGGGTGGGGTGGCCAGAGAGTCCAGACTACTGAGCTCCCAGCTGGTGCTGGGATGGGGTGCCCAGGCACCCTCAGAACTGAAGCTGGACGAGGTAGCGGATCCGGCACTGGCTTTCCTGGTAGATGAGGTACTCGCTTTGGCTGAAGGAGGAGTCCTTGTAGGTGGTCATGGGGATGGGCTTGCCCTGGGACACCAGCACCTTCTTGTCATCCAGTAGCAGCTCCTCATCTTTCGCAGGGTCTGAGTGAGAACATACCCCCCACCACCACGTCAAGCCCGAGATCTGACCTCTCTCCCCTGCCGACCCTGCCACCCCAGGTCCACAGACGTCAGACCCCCTCCTGCCCTGGGCTCACCCGGCTCTGTTCGGCCACAGGCCAGGACACTGTCATAGCCGGCAGGCGGCTGACACAGAGTGGGGTCATCGCAGGTGATGCGGTAGGGCTTGCCCAGGGCCACCTCCGTCAGGAACATGATGCCGACGTTCTTGGAAGTGCGGCCCACTGCCATAGGAGAAGAGGATGGGGTGATGGTACCAGCATTCCCATCTGGTTGTGCCCAGGCCACAGCAAGGAAGGGGCTTGGCAGGGGGCATGCGAAGGCAGCTGGGCTCCCTCCAACCCCGTGGGCCCAGGACCCTCACCATAGCAGGCTGATTTGCTGTTCTCAGAGGCAAAGTAGATGCCCCTGCCCACGCGCCCACCCGAGTGGGGCATGATGCGCAGCCCGCTCTTCAGGATGGCTGCAATCACCGCCACATTGGTGCCGTGCCAAAGCAGCCGCCGGTGCTCCAGGAGGGCGGTCTCATCCTGGAGAGGTGCAGAGCTAACGGTTGGCCATGGAGGAAGATGTGGGTGCCTGGGGGTGGGGAACTACCACCTGAGCCCCCCAGCCCAACCCAGTGCCCCAGGAGGGCAGGGATGTGGGTGTCCGTTTGCTACCGGTCAGCTGGGCTGCAGTTCCCCTCCGGGTGGAGAAGCACAGAGCCCTAATGCAGTCCTGGGGTGCAACTGGGGCTTCCCCACTGTGGGACAGGGGTAATCATCTCCTTATTCTCACCTCACCATTTCGGGCCACCTGCCAGATGTTGAGGATGCGGAGTTTGTGCCCGGTCTGCGCCACGTAGTTTTGAATCAGCTGCCAGAGAGAGGGGGCAGGAAAGTGGTGTCACTGCAGGCAGCCATCCCTGCAGTGCTCACAGTGCCCCTGAACAGTGGGGACCTCTGGGGTGCCCACAGGCCTGGCACAGCTGCTCCCCATCATGGGGCACCGTGGCACAAGTGGCACCTGGTATTCCCGGGAAGCCAGGTCCAGCAGGGAGAGCTGGCAGCAGAGCAGGCTGTAACGCTGATCCAGCGGATGCGTGACTTCCTCCTCTTCCTCCTCCTTCACCTTCTGTGCCTGCAAGCTCTGTGCCAACTCGATGTCTGCCAGCACCTGGCAGGCACAGATCGGGGACATCCTCATCACCAGCGCCCGGGGGACCAGGGCAAGCCCAGGCTCCTGCCAGCAACTCCCTGCCCCACAGGCAGGAGCCTTCCTTGGGGATGGATGCCACCCGCCAAGTGCCCCAGCATCTCACCAGCAGCATGTCCTTCTTGGCACGCAGCAGGTCAGGGGAGTTTATGGGGGGTGGTCGTGTCCGCCCAAAGTTATGGGGGATGATGGTGTAGAAGCGGGAGGAGAGGTCCTCCAGACGGGGAGTCTGAGGGGGCTGTTCCTGCAGCACTGCCTCCAGCTCCTCCAGCACCTCAAAGCCCCTTGCAATCTGCTGCTTGCTTAGCTTCCCCAGTGGCATCTTCTTCACATCTGGATGGGGGGACAGAGGAGGGTGCAGGTGAACCCACTCCCCCCAGCTGCAGCCCCCAGACTCACCCTATTCCACCCATCACCTCCTACCGATATTCATGGTCTGCATGGCCTCCTGGAACATGTCATTGCTGAAGATGAGGGACACCAGGTCCTGCGTGGCTTTGTCCAAGGTACAGGGCAGCACCCGCTGCTTGCAGACCTTGTCCCCGTCCACACCATCCACCTGCAGACCCCAACATCACCACCCCATCTGTGAGCCCGCAGGAGGCTGCAGGGGCACCGGGGTTGCCCATCTCCGTGGGGGGAGCCTGTCTCCAGGCAGCAGAGTGACAGGCAGATGCTGCCTCCACTTTCCATGACTGATGCTGCCCAGATGCCCATGGTTCTCGCTTGGGATGCCCTCCCACTCCATCTCAACCCATTAGCCCCAAATCTCTGCCCATGGACTGTTTCAGCTTGCACCCAGACCCTTCCCAAGACCCACCCCATCCTGCTGACCTACTTGGATGTCCTGGTGCCCAGCGGGCCAGGGGTGGGATGTGAGGACAACCACAATGTGGTGACACCCTAGTTGCCCAACACACTGACCTTGAGGACAGCCTCCACCTCCTGCTCAGACCCTGGCTGCACCTCGATGAGGGTGTACTTGCCCGGCTGGGTCACAAAGTTGTCCCTAGCTGCCCATTTGTTCTTGGTCTTCTCCCAAAACTTCTTCTCAAAGTCCTTCTTGGCGGTGTCCAGGGAGGTGGAGGGCATAAGCTTGGATTGGCCCGCTTCCCCCTGGCAGTGGGCAGCAGTGGTCAGGACCCCCCTGCATCCCTGCTCCACCAGCCCCGTGCTGGGCGCAGTAGCCTTGCAGCAAGGGGGCCACAAGGGCAGGGCTGTGGGGCAGCAAGAAGGAATCTGCTGAGCCCCTAGCACCGGGTCTGGGGGTCTCTCCAACTCAGGGAGACACCCCTGGGCTCTTTGCTGGGGTTCCACGTTCACAGTCACCACAGTGACAGATGCCATGTCCCCCAGCCAGGCTGACCCTGTTGTGTGGGGGCAAGTCCTGTAAGCCCCCCTAACAAGGGGCTACAGCAGGGCCACTTGATTGCTCACGTGGGGACTGGAACAAGGGATGGGGACCACCAGGTCCATCCTTGACCTTTGAGGGTCCCAAGGCAGGGTGAGGACAGCCAGGGGAGCACATGAGCGGTGCCAGGGTGGACTCACCACGCGGCCCCAGCGGATCCAGATGCTGTAGGCACCATCGTTCTCGAGGAGCTGCATGGTGTAAAACTTGTTGTTGTTGGCGCTGATGTTGGTCTGGTTCAGGGTGCAGTCATAGTCCTCGTAGACCTACAGTGAGTGGCATGGCTGGGGCTGGCACCCAGGCAGCATTTGGGGATTGGGGGTAGGGGCAGCTCTATCTCAGCAGGGACGCAGGTCTCCAAGGAAAATTGAGGCTGCCCCTGTGTCAGCAGGGCAGGGGTTGCCCTGGAACTCCCCATCCCTCCTGCCCTCATCCTCCCATTCCAGCCCCTCTGGGTACCCCAGCCCCAGTCTCACCTGGGCGCCTGGCACCGTGCTGAGGGGGCACAGCCTATCGATGGTGGCAGGGGGCTTCTCCGTGGGGGCAGTTTTCAGGGCTGCCAAGGTGGAGTTCCAGGTGTTATCCTTCTCTTCCCCCTTGGCTTTCTTGCCACTGCCATGTGGCTGCTTCAAGTGGGACGCATGGCGCTTGGAGGCCATGGCTGAGCCACTCCCGTGGGGCCAGGTCAGCCTTATTTCCCCAGCAAAATCCCTGGGGAGAGCAGAGCAATATGTGAGAGACACTGAGCCACCCTCCTGGGAAAGTCCACCTGGGCTGTGCCTCGCTTTCCCTATGCCTCCAGGCCATGGCCAGGCTGGAAAAGGGGATGGGACCTTCCCCCTGAAATGTCTCAGCCTTGTCCCTCTGCTCAAGGTAGAGGGCAGAGCCCCTTGGCACCCTCCTGCTCCCAGGGGAGCCCAGAGGGGAGACACAGCCCAGTGACGTGGAGCCAAAGGGGAGCGTGGCGGGGGGCACAGCCATTTGCACAACACACTGGTCAGAATTGCTGGAAGAGGACGAGGGGCTGCTGGAGAGGCAAGGGGAGCCTGGACAGCCCTGCCCAGCCCCCACCACCCCTCACCAGGGTCCCACAGGTGTATGTACCCAAAGATCCTCCTGCTTTGTGCCCCTAGGGGCATGCAGGAGAGGAAAGCATGCAATGCCAGCCCTAAACAAGCAATGCCCTTCTCAAAATCCTCCCCAAGCCCAGGGAGACAGGGCAAGGGCATGGTACTTTGATTTGAGCATGGGGAGGGGTGCTTGGGCAGCCCCTCATCTCATGTGCCTCCCCTGATCCCAGCTGAACAGGGGGTGCTGGGGCAGCAAAGGGAGCAGAAAAGCGGGGACCAGCCATGTCCTACCTGCTCCTGCTGCCCAGCACCCCACCAGGGAGTCTCCCGGAGCCTCCGGGCAGGTCAGCACCCTGCCAGGAAATGAAACTTTTTCCCTAGTCAGGGGCAGGGAGCAGCCAGGGATGACAGCAACAAACAGCTGGCACGCCCCAGGGCAGCGCATGCACCCTGCAGGCAGCGCCTCCTGCCTGTACAGCGGTCCCTGGACAAGGGGTGACCCTGCTGCCCATACAGCCAGCTCCCCTCCGCCGTGCTCTGGGACAGCGGAGACAGTCCTGAAAGGGTTAAAGCCGGTGTAATTTTGCATATTAAATCTCTTTTCTTGGGTCCCTGCCAAGGAGGTAGGGCTAAGGATCGAGCAGGGAGAAGGACCCAGACACTGACATTTGAACACGTTTTGAGGGGTTTGCAGCCATCGCTGCCTTCTCCTGCCTACAAGCTACTTTGCTGTAAGAAGCATATGTTGGGATGAGTGGCGTGGGCAGGAGGCAGAGCTGCCTTTCCTGCTGGGGATGTGGAGGGAACGATGCTGCTAGAGCCAGAGCATCGGTGGCTTTGTAGCTCCCAGGCTCGGCCATGTCAGCCCAAGGTAGCCCAGGTAAGGGGACAGCCCCGTGTTCTCCCTCCGGGGCAGAAAAAGTGATTTAGCTTTACCGAGGCAGGTGCTGCCCGAAGGGACTGTAGCCCACAGAGGAGCCTGTGCCAGGGTGGGCAAGGTGAGGAAGAAGCAAGGAGCAGCAGGAGGAGACCAGAGACTCCCACTCCGTGTGCCACTTGCTGCCCACTAAGGGATGAGGAAGGGCTGGATGTGGGGTGGCCAGAACATGGGGAGTGGAGAACACGAGCAGGGGGAGAGGTGACAGCTGACATGGAGCCTGGGGAAGGAAAGGTGCTTTACCGAGGGTTCCCTTCTCTTTATGTCTTCTTTGCTTCTCCGTAGGTAAAAGGGCCCTTCCACGGACCCACCACCATCTCCAGAGGTTTCCCACTTCCCACTTCTATAGTCAATGGCTCAGTATCCAAGTGGAAACCAGTAAGGCGTGGTGTCCCTCAAGCGTCTGTGGTGGGAGCAGTACGATTTATTATCTTCAACACAGTGGGATTGAGTACCCTCCCAGCAAGTTTTCAGGTGACACCAAGCTGAGTGGTGAAGTTGATTTGCTGGTGGGAAGGGATGCCAGCCAGAGGGCCTCTGGCGATCCAACGGAGTTGGGGTTGTTCAGCCTGGAGAAGAGGAGGCTCCGGGGTAAACTTACATGTAAACAAAGACGGAACTCTTTTACCAGGGCCTGTAGTGACAGGATAAGGGGTTAACAGTTTAAAACAGAGAGGGCAGGTGTAGATTGGATACACAGAAGGAACATTTTACGACGAGAGCGGTGAAGAAAAGAGGGCAGACACCCAGCCGGGAGCCCGGCCCCCGCCCATGGCGGCAGAGGCCCCGCCGTCCTGCACTGCAATGGGAGGCAGCGCTGCGCCTGCGCGCCGCCCCGAAATTTCCAGGCGGCGGTCGTGGTGCTTGTTGGGTAGAAGACGGGCGGTCTCTTCGGTGCCATTTTGTCGCGAGGGAGCGAGGAGCCGCGCGCCTGTGTTTGGCGCCTTGTGCTTGCGGATTGTGGACGGCGAAATGGGTTCGGACAAGCGGTGAGCGTGGGGGAGGGGAGGAGGAGGAGAGGGAAGGAGG
>NW_010186792.1:0-799 GCF_000695765.1 Mesitornis unicolor | reverse complement strand
TGGGGTCAGCTGCTGTGGTTCCTCTGCTTTTACTGGCCCCCTTTTTTCCCCACTGCAGTGCCCTGGTGTGGCCTTCTCCACCAGCAGCAGTCCCTCTAGAGTCATAGCTCCTCCAGTGTCTTCTGTGTGTCTGCCCCTCCTCAGAGGGTTTCTTTGCTCTAGCCCTTGCTTGGTGGCACCTCTCTGCTCCAGCCCTGCTCAGGCTGTGGGACAGCACAGGGTGGTCTGTAATCTCCTTTTCCCACCTCACCCCTGCAATCCTCAGCTACTAAGACCCTGCTAATTATGTTCAATGCACCTGCCTCACTTTTCTGTAGGACTTTCTGCCACATATCCCAGAGTCACCAAACCACTTTACACACAAGTTACCTAGAGGCACAATGGATCCTTTTTAAAGTCGCTTAAAAGGTCATCGTTACATAAGTACAGTGTAAGAGAGAGTGAGTGAGTGGGATTTGTTAATTTTTAGATCCACTGAACTGCTGTGTTATCTGGGGTTAGGGGAGCAAGGAGGACATTTGTGAGTGCTGGGGGGTAAAAAGCAATGTGCTCTGAGCAAGTGGTGTGTTCTTGAGCACCTGTGCCGTGGCCCATGATGAGGGCTTGTGAGACTGGAACAGCACAGCTAAGTAATTCTCCATAATGTCAGGGGAAACTGTCCCAAAGGTGCTATTTCAGTTATGCCTAAAAGCTCAGTTATGCTCAAACCAGGAGACTGAAAAAGCTCGGCTGGAAAAGCAACCCTGGTGGGCTGAGAGCTGGTCACACACCCAAGGAGCTCCCCACAGCCCCCTGCTGC
>NW_010186791.1:0-4978 GCF_000695765.1 Mesitornis unicolor | reverse complement strand
GCTGGGGCTGGTTGCTGGTGTCCGACGAAGGATGATGAGCAGAAATGGAAGGGGTTAACAGTTCTGATTTCTTAATTTCTTGATGTGCTGTGGGCACGTATGGACCGGGCTGCACACACGCAAGGTCCGACGCAAAATCTCCGAGCAAGATCAGCCGCTGTAGCCTAATTTTGAGCTCATAAACATCCCAGCTCCAGCACAGCCGAGGGAGGCAAACCCTGGGCTGAGTTATTTTAACATTTGTCGAAAGCTTTTCTTGCGCTCTCTTCCCCTTCAAGTCGGAGGCGTGCGGATTTTTGAAGCCAGCCAGTGCTGCCAAATCTGATCTTCCTGACAGAGGAGCAGCTTCCCAGAGCTCTCCAGCTTGGAAGGGGTGTAGCTGAAGGCAGATTTTGGCTCTCTCTGTCTCCGCGGGGGGCTCCCCAAGTGTGCAAACAAGCCAGCTCAACCTCCCTTCCCCCCTCCTTTTTTTCGGGGGTCCATTTATTGGCCCTGTTGGCCCAGTTTATTTGCCCTAGGGGCACTTCAGGAGTCAGCTCAGGCATCTGGTCCTGCTCCCCTTGGCCATGTAAATCATGAGTTGGTGTCACACCGCTTTCTGCTCCTGCTTGCCCGGGGATGCTGACCACGGACGGGTGTTTTACCTCTGGATGTGTCCCCAGCAGTGCGTGGTGCCAGGGCGATGCCATGTGCTGCAGTTACACACTCAATGCATATATTATAGTATAGATTTCATATATAGCCATCAGCCCTCCTGGCTGCTCCATGCTCCTGGGAGGGAGATGCTCATATCACCCCTGAGACCATCCAGCCTGCAGGACCCAGTGCAGACCCCTGCCACCCCTCCTTGGCCAGGTACTCACTTTATCCTGCTTTTTTCTACTGTGGCTGCAGCGACAGACCCTTCCCAGGATGAGGGTGACACTGTGTCCAGGAAAAGCTGCTCAAGGATCAACCCAGGGGACAGAGATGTCCCCTTAGGGGACAGTGACCCAAGGGCAATGTGCTCTGGCTGGATGGGGTTGATGGAGGGGCTGTGGCAGCAAACACCCCCATCCTTCCCCCAGCATCCCTCTTTGGCTGGGAACATCTTGCTGTGATTATTTTGGGGTTGCTGTGGGGTGGCTGGTCTCAGTCTATGAAGGGGCGAGGGCAGGAGGGGGAACTGAGAAGCCCCAACTCCGTTTATAACCCAATTCCTCCTCCTTGGCCAGGGCCAGACCTTCTTCTTGATCTGTCTGGCTTTCCAGGGGAGACGGCTTTCCCTCAGTTTGCGGCATTAAATAATTAAATGGAAGGAATAATCGTTGGTGAAACCCCCTTGGGTTCGCACTTCCTCGGGCTCTGTGATTGCTGATATTTTTTTGGGTGAAATATGACCTTTTTTATGATCAAAGGGGATCAGAGTTCCAAAGGAAAGCAAAAAAAAAAAGTAAAAAAAAAAAAGAAAAAGAGGGCAAGCATTTTCTTTTTTCCCAATCCTAGTGGTCTGGTAAAGTTTCTTTAGACATGCAAAGATTTACACACCTTTCTGCAGGGTGCCTTAAATTACCCTGCGACTCTTTACACATTTCCATGAGCAGAGCAAGAACAGTAAGTCATTGAGAAATTAACTGGCCTTTCAGTAATATCCCCTGTCGGCCTTTCAGAAGGAAAATGTCTAATGACTTTTTTGAAGTAGAGGTCAGGGTTTGCTTTTTTTAAATAAAACAATCTGTATTAATGCAATTTCCTTTTTAGCTGTAGGATTTGCCTTTTTTTTTTTAGCATCATTTTTTTTGACTCCGCCAGCCACACAAGGCATCTGATGGGAGACCCAGTTGTTTGAAACCCACTCTCCTGGCGTTTCCTACCTCTCTTGTGCAGAGACTGGAGGGATTTTTTTTTGTAAAAAATGTGGTTTAAGTGATTAAAACTGGACCTTGGAGCTGGCAAGGTGATGCTTGGCCATGTTTAGGGCAAAGCACCGGTGGCTTGGAGACACAACCAGGCAGATTTGGTTTGCCTGACACTGGGCACCTGGGTTTTGCTGAGCTGGGTCCATGCTGATGAACCAAAGTGGCACCGAATTGGCAGGGCCACGCCAGGCAATTTGGGGCAGGGATCCAGTTGGAGTCTGCCAGGTTTGCAGTTTGCCAGCCTTGGGATGAATGTGTTTCTGTTTGCCAGCCCTTCATCTGGCTCTCTTAAAAAAAAAAAAAGATATTTTTTTGTAATCTCCCTTTGTGTCCTCCCAGGGGTTTCCTGATATTTCTCTCACGCTGGGATAATATCTTGTGCTTCCCCAATTGCTTGCCACGGCACGGATCCGAACGTGCTCTGCCAGCCCCATCCCTCCTCACCCCTGAACCGTGATAGTGCAGCATCCCTTGAGCACTGCTTGCGCTGATGCTGCTCCTTTTGGTACCCAAGAGCTCATTCTCCTTAATATTTCCAAAACCTTGCCCTTCTGAGTATTACTGTACAGAGAAACTGGGCCGGCTTGCCCAAATCTATGGGCAGAAGGTTTTTTCTTACTATGCAGCTGCACTTCTGCTCTGCCATAAGGAGGATATTTAAAGTAAAGAGATAGTAAGGAGTAGAATAAGGGAAACAGTGGGGGCTTGATGGTGCCCAGCCACCAGCTCTTGAGTGGCCGGGTGTCGGTCCTTCCCTCTGCACTGGGGGAGCAGGGCTGTCCCCCTATGTGTGGGGCATCCCTGTCCCCCAGCCCTGCATCCTGTCCAGGGGACCAGAGCATCCCCGTCCTGCCCCAGCACCCAGGGCATTGGGCAGGGGTGAGGGCAGCGCTGTCTGCAAGGGTGGCAGCTGGGGGCTCTTGCTGGAGGAGCCCCCCCATGCCCAGCCCTGTTGCTCCCAGCAGAAATGGTATTCTTCTCTCTCCACTGAGCAATTCTTCCTTCTCCCTTCATCCCTGCCAGACCCCAAAAGTGCAGTGTGCCCTGGGCTCGCTCCTCTTCTCTTCCTTTCTCTCCCCCACCTCTCACAGCTCCCCCTGTTCTCTCCTAGCTCCTCGTATCTGCAGTCGGTGTCATTATAAAACACCTCGGGCAGACCCTTGGTGAAAGTTTTTTCCCAGCTTTCTTATTCCCTCTGTTTCTGCCCCTTTCTTTTGCTCTTTCTTTCTCTCCCTCTCTTTCTTTCCCTGCCAGGAATCCCAGTCCCAGATGAACCAATACTCCGTGGCTCTGCTATTTCCCTTTTATTCCCCCCCTCCTTCAACAGCGAGATGGGAAAAGAGTGAACTAAAAAAAAAAAAAAAAAGAAAAAAAAAAGAAAGAAAGAAAGAAAAAAATCAAAGCTGCACATATTGGATCCAGATGTGCTTACAGCCCTTTCCAGCAATTTAATTAAATTCCCCCAGACAGCCAGGAGGATTTCTTAATGATCAAATTTCCCTGGCTTTCCTCCTAAAATGCCCCTCTTTCTTCGGCTGGCTGTTGCTCTGTCTCCCTGATGGATAGCCAACTCACATTCTTCCTAGTCCGCCCCGCCAAGGCGATGGGGAGGAAGGGGGCAGATCCCGACGCTGTTATTTTAGCCGGGCACTCGAACGTCCTGGCTGACTATGCCAGCAATATCCCTATTTGCAAAATGGACTTTTTTCACCCAAAAAATGTGGGGATGGGGAGTCACCTCCCCAGAGGTCATGGCTCGTTGCATGGTCATGGCAGGACCACGGCAGGGATGCTCCAGGGAAGGGGTCCTGTGAGCCTGACCTTGCCATGCTGATGGGTGTCTGGGCTTGACACCTACCAGGGCTGGTTTTGAGCTGGTTTTGGCCCAATGCTGCACCCAAAAAAACCTCCTTTCAAGTTGGTGGGGGAGTTATAAGGGTGGGGACAAAGCCTCTGTGGGGCTCGTAGGGGCACATCCAGGCTGGCAGGGCCCTTTGGGGCAGCCCAGGGTCCCATCTCATCCCTGGGGCCAACGTGGCTGGGGTCAGAGGTGGGGTGAGGTGACCCACACCCTCTGCTCCCCCTTCCCAGCCAACGATGGGGAACACAGCGGGGATTTGCCCCCGGGAGTTATAAGGGTGGGGACAAAGCCTCTGTGGGGCTCGTAGGGGCACATCCAGGCTGGCAGGGCCCTTTGGGGCAGCCCAGGGTCCCATCTCATCCCTGGGGCCAACGTGGCTGGGGTCAGAGGTGGGGTGAGGTGACCCACACCCTCTGCTCCCCCTTCCCAGCCAACGATGGGGAACACAGCGGGGATTTGCCCCCAGAACGGTGTCTGGACCCTGCACAGTCCCCACCAGTGCCATGCAGCTGGGGACAATGACTGTACCTGGCACTGCCACCCCAACTGCAGAGCGCCTGGGCTTTTACTGGATCGTGGAGGGTCTGGGCTTTACCAGGACCATGGAGGGTCCAGGGTTTGCCCAGCCACCAGCAGCAGCAAGGGGACACTCGGGACCAGAGTGAGGGGCTTGGCTGGCTGGCCCACTCGATGTGGGGTCCCCCCAGTTGGGTTGTACTGGTTTGAAGCTGGCTCATGCAGGCAAAACGCATCCTCCCTGCGGAGGAAGAAAACCTTGCTTCCCGTTACTGCTCCCGCTGTTCTCCCCTCAGCTCCCTGCCGAGGACGCTGGGACGGGGTTATTTCCTCTCACTCAGGGATCATGCCCCCGAAACCCTACCCAAAAGGGTGTCCCCCCTGGTTTCCCAGAGAGGTGCCACCACACAGCACCAAGTCCCCATGGCACCGGAGCCAGTGGCCACACTCTAAAGGTCTTGGGACCCCATGAAGGGGCCTGGGAGCTGGGGGGGGATGGAGGCACCGGGGTCCCCAACCCTGCCACCCAACTTTGTGAGGAAGAGGCAGGGGTGGGAGCGTGACGGCACGGCAGAAATATGCCCAATCCCTCTGCCCCCGGGCCACGGCTGCCTGCTGAGATCTGGACGGGCTCCACCGGAATAAAATAAATACGTAAATAGGAAACGCGAGCTCCCTGCGCCGGTAATTCCGCCAGAATAAT
>NW_010186790.1:6545-7947 GCF_000695765.1 Mesitornis unicolor | reverse complement strand
CCCCCACACACACACCCGTGGGCTGTTTTCAGGCATTTCAAGCTCTGCTGGAGGGGCTCGTTCCAGCTTTGCTCGCAGACCCGCAGTCTGCCCGCTCCTGCCTGCCTGGGCTTGCCCGGGCTGATCGGAGCAAACTGCGGGCCCTGGAGGTGCGAATAGCAGAGCTAACAAAGGGGGCTGAGGTGTAGGGTCGGGCTGGTTTCCACAAGGGTTTGGGGAACACCAGAAAGGGGACAGAGTCCCTCTTCAGGGGTCAGTCAGTCTGGCTGACAGTGCTTCGGGGCAGAAGTGACCCACTCAGCAGCTAAGCCCAGCCACAGATTCCGAGGAGAAGGAAAGAAACCTCCAACATTCCAAAAACAGAGGGCTCAAGCCACAATTCATCATTGCCAGGGCTCTGAGAGACACCTGGGGACAGTGCGGCCTTTGGGGATCACCTCGGGAGGTGCTGTCCCAGGCAGGTCACTCAGATCTGCGGGGTTTGATCCCCAAGTCCTGCTCCACCTCATTCTCCCTACATGTGGGTCCCCCAGCCCAGCAGGGATGCTCTCTGCAAAGCCAGGTCCCTGTTTCCAAGGCAGGGCCCCAAGGCACGGCCCCACTCTGCGGGGCACAGCGAGCTGTGGTCTGAGCCCCCGCACAGCTGTTGAACGGGGCGGCTGTGGAAAACCCGTTTGCTGCGGTGGCCGGGGCAGCACGCCTGGCCGGGGGCCAGCCCCGGGGGTGGAGGGGCTCTCAGGGCTGTACAAGGCTGCTATTATCCAGAGGTAATCACCCAGCCCAAACACAGCTCGGCCCCTCCTGAGAAAGGCACAGGGCTGGGGGTCACAACAAACCTCCCCAGGTGCTCCGAGTTGCCCGCAGCCAGACACCCGGGTCCAGTGCCCCTGCCCCGTCGCAGCCTGGCTCTGCGCTTCATTTCCCCAGCCCGGGTGAATCAGAGTCAGCGAGGCTGTGTTGGAGAACAAAGCACTGGGGTTTTCTTCTCCATCATAGTTCTTCTGACTCCCATGCTAATGCTTCCCATTCAAAGGGGACTCCCAAAGCTCACTGACCCATGTTCACCCCACCTGAGGACAGGCCCAGGGGTGCCCCAGCGCTTCCTGGGAGGAGTGAGAGTGCTCTTCTCCAGCCTAGGGGCTCTGAATGTTTGCATACCCTCTTCGTTTTTTGTCTTGCAGCATGAGGCATGCTGCATGGGCTACACCTCTCTGACCACGTTGGGGCTGGGCTGCAGGTTCCCCTGAGCCACAGCATCCTTCCCAGGCATCCCCAAACACCTCTCACATCGCCAGCGCCTCCAGCCCCAGCAACCCTGTGCTGGCCCCCGGCCCCACTCTGCCGGTGCCATGCAGTGGTGCTTCTCATGCCTTCCTCCTGCCTCGGCTGTGTGCCTGTCCAG
>NW_010186790.1:398-6514 GCF_000695765.1 Mesitornis unicolor | reverse complement strand
CCCCCAATGCTTTCCCAGCCAAATAGACTTGATGATTCATCGGAAATGATTAAATTTTTTCCCCACGAGATTAGTTGCTTAAAATGGCAATGCTGGGCAGTGATAAGGCTCATAGCACTCGCCTTGCCGTGCAGGGCTGGGGGGGCTCCTCCCAGGCGGTGCATTAGCTGGGATGAACAAGTGCAAGGGAGCTGTGCCATCATGCACAGGCTGCTTGCGAGTGGCCCTCTGGCCCCACGGCTGCAGTGTGGCAGCTGATGATGGCAGGAGTTCCCTGTTTGCAGTGGGAACAGACACTGCCCAAGTGGGTGTCCAGGCCTCGGGGACCCCCTGACAACGTGCTCATGCTTTCCCTCCGGAGAGCAGGATGCAGCACCAGAGGAGCCTCAGGCTTTGGTCCCCTTAGAGGAGGGAAGGGAATGTTCCATTTTTGCACAAAATACCGCATTTTAAGTCCCACAAATGCCACCCTGTAAGGGAAGAAGGCCCAATGGGAACCACTTTCCCGGAGAAAGCATCCACCAAGTCAAACAAACAAGCGGGATAACCCAGATGACGCACTGCTGGTGCATTTTGTTCTGGTGCTAACTTTTATTCTGTCAAAAATAAAGCAAAATGTTGCTAATAAAAACCTCTGCAGAAAATTCCCAGCAGTTGGAAAGGGCAATGCCACTCCCTGGAGAAAACAGGCTGGCCAACCGCTGCGGAGGGGAGCGTGCCACCCTGAAACAGCCTTCTGCTGTTACTGCAACGGCTGTGCCTCCAGTTGGTCAGGCTGCTGCTTTTCAGACTTTGAAGAAAACATCTTTTTTTCCCAACCAAACTCATGGTTCTGGGGAAGATGGGCAGGATTTGAAAGCAAGCCCTCACAGCTGGCATGAAATCGCCCCGCCACGCTGTGTGCGGCACCTGGTGGGCTCGGGGTCTCTGCGTGGGGAGCACAGCAGGATGGCGACCTTCATCTTCCCGCTCCGCTGCCTTATCTCACGCCTTCTTATTTTTTTGCTTGCTTAATGCATTTGACTCCAGCCCACATGCACTGCTGTGCAAACAAACAGTGTGCATTAGGTTCCCGTGTCGCGGTCCCACACACCCAGCCAGGGTGGGAAGGCCAGGGCGCAGGGGTTCAGCCCCAGCTGAGGCTCGGAGCAGCTCTCACTCTCTGGCAGACAAAGGAATATGGGTGTCTGAGCCTCCACGGCTCCCAACACATCCTCTTGCCACCTCTCTGGTGAAAGGCTGTGTCCAGGCAATGGGACTTACCGGCCTATGGCAGCCACTCCTCTCTGCTGGAAGCCCGGGGACCACAGGACAGCTCACGGGCACAGCCTGCCCAGGGCAGAGCTGATTACCCTGGCATTATCTGAGCATTGCACGGTGCAGGCACAATCTGGAAGTGTGTAATTGCATTTGCCTTTCTCCTCTGGCTCCCGCTGAGCCTGGCTCTCTGCAGCCAAAGGGGAGCGATGCATGGAGCCTGAGGCTGAGCACAGGCTGCATCCCAGTACACACCTCAGCCCCTTCCACCTCTCTCTGCCCTCCCAGCGATAGCTCTGAGGCTTGACTGGGTCCTGCTGATGCTGCTAGAGGGAGCAGGCCTTAGTGGAGGCCGTGCCGGCAGGCAGCACGCTGCTCTCTCGCTCTGCGTGCCCTGACACGCTGCTCAGCATGGCCCGGGTGGGACAGGAGGCCCTGTTCCTTCCCAACCCCTGCAGCCCCTGACCACGCCAGGTGTCTCAGGAGGGGTCTGCAGGGTGCCTGTGGTGCTCTGTGTGCCTCCCAACAAGCCCCCGCCAGCGCCGGTGAGCGATGAGCTGTTGGCTGGCACCGGCTTCCTGCGTGGTTTTGGGGTGGATGAAAGGCAGACGTGCAGGGCGGAAGACGGTTGCCGCGTCTGCCCAGGCCTGCACCTCTTCACACAACACTGTCAGGGCCAAGAGGGGCCCCGCTCCCCCGGGATGGGATGGGATGGGATGCAGGCCAGCGCCGTGCTTTCCCACACCGCCCAGGAACAGCCAGCCGCTTCCCTGCCACTGGGGCACAGCAGTGCTGAGGCTCACTGCCTCTGGGCAGAAACCCCCAGGGCACCTTCTCTCTGGCCCCCAGTGCTGCATTTTGGGGTGCTTTAGGGCTGTGCAATTCACTGCAGTCTGGGGTAAGTACAGGGACTTGCCTGGGCTGTCCTACCTCTGGCTCCCCATTGCCTGGATGGAAGACCACAAGGGATGTGCCATGAGGGCAAAGCTGTCTTGAGGTACCTCCACCCCACCTCTGTTCACCTTTGGGAGCACACTGCGACAGCTCAGGAAAACGCCTTCCTCCCCCCCCCCTTCCTCGGCTGGGCTCCCAGCGGCTTCTTTGTGTCTCCCTTCTCCTTCCTCTCCTCTTCTGCAAAGCCTTTATGTGGGGATTATTAACCATGGCTACGGGGCCTTTGTTTAGGAGGGGCCAGGAGCGGGAGCCGGGCGAGGGGCTGGGCAGGCGAAGGAAGGAAGGACGTGAGCGGAAAGGGGGAAGGAAGGTGACATCTGGATTTCTGTGCTGGAGAAGTGCGATCTCCCGGGGCAGCTGCACCGAGACGGCTGAAGGTTTGGCGGATGCAGAGCAGTGGCAAAGCCCCAAAGAGGAGCCGAGATGGGGAAGGTCACCCAGCCACACACCATCAAAATGCAGCCTCCAGCATCCACCCTGGTGATGGTGCTGCTGTCAGAGGATGGACCCAGGAGCCCCAGGGCTCCAGCTCCCCTGCGAGGGCTGGCTTGTGGCATGCAAGCGACGTGGGCTTGGCTGTGCTCTGCAGGGAGCAGTCCAGGGGTGGTGAGGAAGGCTGTGGAGCCAAGCAGCCCTCCCCTTGTGCCCTGCGCTGGTGGTCTGACCATCCGCTGCCCGCTGGGGTGGATGGACGAGGACAGCTGGGGGAGAAAGCACTCCTGGGGAAACCTTAGCCAGCCTACGGCTGCCTCCGAGACACGGCGACGGGGCTCTCCAGCTGGGGCTGGCCTGTCACTCCTAAGGGTACAGAGTCCCCACAGCCCAGAGCAGGTGCAGCCCTGGGACAGCGTGCAAACAGCCACGTACTGCCCTCTCACTCGCACGGTGCAGCGGGGCTGGGCTGGTCACGTATGTACCCCTGGCTCCTCTCCCAACCCTGGTGCACTGCTGCCCCGGTGCGAGGGGCAGGCTTTTGAGGCTGGGGGCTGACAGGGCAGCAGGGGGGAAGCTGCAAGCCCAGGGATGGCTATTTATAAACTTTTTCCTTCGGAAGACTTCCGAGTTCATCCTCGCCCAGCGTCGGCCGGAAAACAGGCCCCATTGTCTCGGCGCCAGATGGGCCGGGGCTGGGCACTCGCCCGCACAATGGGGTGGATTATGCGCCCGGATGGTGGGGGTCCAGCAGCGGGACGCCCGGGTGGAGCAGCTGCCACCAGTGCCCACGCACCAACCGGGTGCCTGCTGGGCCGAGAGCAACGAGGGTCCTGGCCGCACTCATTCGTCACCCCTGCTAACGCCACAGCTCTCGCGCCTCAGGTCCCCAGAAGAACGGGGAGGAGGAACGCCCCTGCCCTGCGCTCCATGTCACCCACTCGCTGTGGCGTCACTGAGTGGTGTGCTCCCCGCTGCCAAGGAAGGGAGGAGAAGCCAGTGCGGGGGCCCAGCATCACCCCTTGTACTTGCCTGTAGCTCCAGGCGGTGAAGTCTTCATCCGCTCTTTGTCTGCAGGGCTTGGGGCTCCCTCAGGACAGATCATTAGGAGCAACTGCAAGAAAGTGTAATGAGAGATTAGCCCCAGGCAAATGCCGAGGCCAGCCCCAGCTTTGGGGAAGCTCCTCTCGCACTCATGGGCTGTGGAAGATCCTGTTGGAGGATTTTGGGGAAAGCTCCCTGCTGCTGCAAGGACACAGGGAGTAGGGGCGAGAGCAGCGGAGGGCTGCCTGGGAGAAGCCTCCGTGCCACCTCCCCATGCCACTGGCCCTGCACTCTGCTCAGCCCCACAGCATCAAGGACACACCGGAACACCAGGGCCCAGGGGAAATGTGGGGCTGGCCGGGCCGAGCAGGGATTTCTCCTTGCAGGACTTTCCCATGGAAGAGGACTTGCTTTTCCCAGGGCCATCTGGCCAGGCTCCAGGAGGAGAGAGATATCTCAGCTCCCTTTGTGGGGAGCCACACCAGCCCTTCAGAAACACAGCGAGCAGCCGTGGTGCTCCCACTCTTGCACCAGTCTGGAGGGTGAACAAAGGCAGGGAAGGTGCCCGCTGCCAGGGACACTGGGGACACGGGCGTCCTCCAGCTCCTGATCTTCCCGCGGGCTCTCCCCAGCAGCCTCAGCCGTGCGGCAGGGAGGGCGGATGCGGGCTGTCGTTCCCTGCCGGCAGGGATGCGTGCGGTGGGAGATACCGTCACCTGCACCTCCAAGGCTAGGCGAAGGCCAGAGGAAGAGTGAACCACGCCGTCCTGGACCTGAGCCCGAGTGGGGACGGGGGACTTTCCTGGAGCGGATGCACCGAAATGAGCTATTGTTCCAGCATGGGGCTGCAGGCACCCGCTGCTGTGCTGAGGCATCTGCCCAGCCTTTGGCAGGGGCATCTTGAGGGGACCCAAGGTAAGGCTGCTAGTGGCTATGAGGGCTGAGGCAGCCCTATAGCTGGCTTCATCTGGCTGCTTTGTTTTCCCGAAATGCAGGGCAGCTGCCTGGCTGCGGTGAGCTCAGCACCGGGAAGGCAGCTCAGAGGCATGATGCAGCAGCAGCCCAACAGCCAGGTTTCGTGCCAGCACAGCCAGTGCCCTGCCCAGCCCCTGCCCGACAGTGGGTCTCCAGGCAGGGCTGCACACATATCCTGGTCTCCTGCACCCTCAGAGTGGGCCATGGTGGCCCCTGTTAGCACCAGCAAAGCCCCATCTATCCTGTGCCAAATAAGTACTGAGCAGTTGATGAGGGGAGGGGGCTCACAAGTGGGGGCCCATCCTGTCCTGCTGCCTCCAGCTGCCACGGGCTACCACTGGGAGCATGGTGGCATCGTGCCTGGACCTCCAGCAAGTGCGGGGACAGCTGTGTGGACCTCGCTCGCAAGGAAGGGTCCTGGCCACAGCCCAGCTGCCAGGCACCCTGGCAGGGACCTCTACCCACCCCACAGGGCCCTGGGGAGGTGTTTTCCTTCTCTGAACCCCAGCCTCACAGCCCCTCCACCAGGAGCCCTGCTCTACTCTACTCCAGTCAAATCAGTGTTCAAGCCTGAACTGGGTGCTTCCAGCCCCCTGCACCCCTCCTCGCCCCATGCTGGGGTGCTTGAGCCCTGCACCTTTCTCCAGCAGGTCTGGATGCTGCGGAGCCGGACACCCTACAGCGGAGGAGAGAAGGCACGGGCTCTGTCCCCCAAACCATAGGGGAGCAGGGAGGGGGAGGCAGGTGCACAGGCGGAGGCAGGGAATGAGTGGAGCACGCCCAGCCCTTGGCTCGGCTCTTTTTTCCTTCACGTGTCTGGTAAAGCAATGAGAAATCCAAACATTACCATAAATGCTGAAAGTATCCTGGCTCTGTCACGTGGGCACGGGTGCACACACCACCGGTGGGATCCAGGGACTCATTACGAAGGAGCCCACAGCCAAAACCAGCCAGGCAGGGAGGGCATGGAGGTGGTGGGGAGCCAGCCAGCAGGACAGACCCTAGATGGGGACAGACAGACAGACAGACAGGGAGATATCTGCCATCGTGGCAGCCCAGACAGCGCTGCGGCTCGAGGAGAGCTGGATGGCACTAAGCAGCGTCAGCCCATGCAATGTGCCAGGAAATACCCCAGCTCAGGGTGTTAAGGGAGAACAGATGCAGGGGAAGGGGACAGCAGTGTCCTGCTCCCTCAGGGCTCCTCCCTTGCTACTCAGGAGTGCAGTGCTTCTCTCCTTGGCCCTGTGCAGGCCAGTGCCTCCTGGGGCTACAGATGTCTTTCCCATGGGTCATCCTCTCTGCTTGCTCTCCCCTTCCTTAAAAAGCCTTGGACTCCAGGGCTGGATTTTCCTGAACTTGTCATCACCATCAGGGCAGCGGGGCTGGACCATCTCCTGGGGCACAGCAGAGCGAAGGCCAGAGATGCTGGCAGCCCCACGCCCTGCCCAGGAGCT
>NW_010186790.1:0-381 GCF_000695765.1 Mesitornis unicolor | reverse complement strand
GAATTTATTCTGGGACATCCTGCAGGAAACTGCGTGGTGGGCTGCGAGCAGTCCTAGGCTGACCCTGTTCCAAACACTGTCCCCCCAGGGACCCCTCTAGCAAGCACACACCCTGTGACAGGCCGAGGCTGTCACAGACTCATCACACCTGTGCCACCAGAGATTCTGCGGGTGGTGGTTGCCCCCTGCACTGCTTGAGGCCAGAGCGAAGGCGCCGCTCTCATGCTGAGCCTTCCCGTGCACGCCGTGTCCTGGCTACCAAGTGCCCGGCCGCTCCCGTCCCGTGTCCGCCCGTCCCGTGCTGCTCCGGGCGCAGCTGGCCCTTTAAATGCGCACCAGTGGGCGGGGCCGGTCCCGGCGGCGACGGCGGCCACGCGCCCC
>NW_010186789.1:38787-42829 GCF_000695765.1 Mesitornis unicolor | reverse complement strand
CTCCTAATATTCTGTGATTCTGTGTGTGGCCACTGCTCCCTCCCTTCTGGCTTTGTTTTACCACTTGTTCTCTGTGGAGAAGTGGCAGGTAAGTAGTATGCAGCACAGTCAAGCACAGTGGAAAGCCATTCAACACAAGCTCCTCACTGTCTAACAGGCAAGGCATCAGCTGTAAAATCATGAGTTTTCAAAGATGTAATAAATATTATGTGGTTTGGATTAGATGATGTAACTTTCTTGCTTATTCTGTCTTGTCCACTTCTTAATGTTCATGTACATTTTTCTTTTTAAAAGGAAGCTGGCAGAGAACAGCTTTGGAAGCAGGAGACTGATACTGAGCATTGCAAAGCCTCATGAAAAAACAGTAAGACTTGATAACACTGAGAAAAGATACACAGTAACCTAAATAGGCGAGTCAACCTTGCTATGTATTGTCATGACAACGCACCCTTTTGTAGTGCCAGCATCATAAATTATCCAGCCTCACTAGATACCAGGCACTGAAAGGCTTCTTCCCACTAGTCTGTGTGGAAAATATTGATGACTGAATGCCCCACCTCTTTTCAAATAATACATATAACCAACAGCTTGAATTTTGAAATTGAATTTGAAATTGAATTTGAAATCAGAACTGGGAGAACGTCAGCTAAAGTCCTCACAAGAATGCCGCCATGGAAAGCTCATATTAAGCTAAAGAGCCCTACACATTAAACACAATCATTTGAAGTGTTACAGAACTCTAAATTTTCAACAATTGTAATTTTAAGTTTTTTCCTATCAAATCACTGAGAAAACAATATATACAACTGTACAAAGGTAGCTGAATAAAACATTACTAATGTTTCACATTTTGGAGGGAACACTAGTTTTGACTCATTTTCTCAAAAATGGGTGACCATGACTCATGGCAGAGATCCACATCCTTTACACACTTTCTTTAAACAAAAAAAGTAGTTATGTCTTTAATAATTTGAGCCAAGTCTAAGCACACAACCTAATGACTTATGCCAGACAGGCAGCTGCGCATATTTACATGAAGTCTTTGGTAATATGATCATTGTACCCATTTTATTCAAATAGCAGTAACATAAAATGTCAGTAATTAACAAAGTAAACCATTACTCACTGCTCCAGTGATGTCACTAACACTGCAAAGATTAGTAATCCCAAGTTCTCCTTCCTGTAAGAGAAAGACATATGTTTTACAAAGAGTCAAAATGTTTCCCCAAAATTCTTTGATTAAAATATAGCAAAACATTGGTTTCTTTATCTGAAACATTAGTCTAAGACATCTGAAGAAATTTATTGTTGACACACCTGTAGCTTCTCACTTGAGACTAATTTCAGGGTGCCATCAAACAAAGACATTGGCAGAATCAGATGATGTTAATTAAATTATCCCAGGTAGGAATTTGGCTCTCATCCCCTGATTCTGGTTCACTGAGTCGATAACAAATGCTTCATAAATATGCTGAGCATAAATGACAAAACCAAGTGGCTTTGACCTCTTGGGAACAGAAAGGCTTTCCTTCAAGCCTTTTGTCTGGCCTTCTTGTGAAGGGGTTTTACGCAGCCATATGGTGACCGCCCTTCCTCTCCTGCCAGAAGTGCTCTTGAGCTAAGGTGCCTATTTTTTCACATCATTCAGAGTGTGCAAAACCAGTCACTGCCTGTGAAGTGAAAATTATTTGAGGAGGTATCTAACAGTCTTGAAGAAGCTGAATGTTAGTTCTTAAGTTTTGTCCTGCAAACAGGTCAGAGCACCCTTAATAAAACAACTCTCAGGAAGAAATTTTCAGCACAATGGGTACACTATGACAACAGTGAGAATCAAAGCTGTCACAGAGCAAATGTGAAACAATAAGTAGACTGAAGGTGAAAAATAAGATTTACAGCTCTCAGACTCCAAGATTATATTTTTCTCATCTGAATCCCTCACACAATACATTCTCTGAACATGAATGCGATTTTCCTGTCTTTCAAAGCTGAGAGGAAGCACAATTTATTTCTTATTCTGAATTAATATAAGCTTAAATCAAAGGATCCCCATTAAAGTTATCATTGCATGATAGGTTTCCATCAGGGAAAGCAATTAACTCTTTCACTGGTGCAAGACTTAGAAATAGTTTTAAAGGAACCATCTGACAAATGTATGAAATAAAATGGAGCAAGTGACAGTCCTCTGCAGTAGGTTTCCACAGTTAGTTAGCCCCAAGGCACAAAATGTCCTTTTTACAGAGCAAAGGTACATGGTCTTCTAAACAACATCAACAGTTCAAGGAAACAGAAACAAGGAGGTAACTCCGCTTCATGCAGAATTGTTGTTTGGATTTGAAAGGTTTTGCTTACCTTTGTCCTCTATCAGTAGAAGGAAAAATAATAAATTCCACTGAACTACTCAAAAGAACAGTAAGAAAGCATAAGATTAAGGATCCAACCCCTTACTTCAATACTTAAAGAAATATCCACAATTTAAAGCATACTTGACTTAAAAAAGAAGCTGAAACTTATTCAGGATAATTGTGCAAGCCATAGATTCCCAACCAATTTCTTGTGAATTTAGTTTCCCTAGGTTTAAATAAAAAAGTTCATAGACTCGACACAAACTGGTAAGTAAAGAGAATAAAGTGAAAGAACAAAGGTTTCTCTCCTCCATTCTCCTGGGTCTTTAGTGTTTATAACAATTTCAGGAGCTGTTGGAACATAAGTATATAAAGAAAGTATAAACAAAAACCCATGCAATCTGGTTAATAGGATTTCTTCCTTTACCAGGTTCCACAAATTCAAATGTTAAACATTAGTTCTCAAAACTCTATTTTTCTCAAATACATTCTTTAAATAATTTTGAAAAAACTGATATGTAATAGAAAATTCTTACCATCTATGTTTCAAAAGATTAAGCACAGCTTTTCAAAACTTACCAGGTTACGGCTACATAAGTTTTGACAATTTTTTGAGAAAGTACAGTATACTGCAGAAATCCATACACAGTAAAAAGCAGCAAGTCTGTTTAGAGGGAGATTCCACAGGCAAGTGCTCCTCATAACTTAAACGATTTCATCTGGCAGTCTGATTCTTTCCTTGGCTTGGCCATACAAACTCCTTTTAGTCTAGATGATGGAGACACGACTGTGAAATTTCTGCATTTCAGTTTATTAAATATTTTTAAAATCCTTGTTTACGCTCCGTTCCTTCAGCAACTTTTCAGCTCCCTGGAGCACTTGTCTTGAAATTGCACAACATCTATTTCATAGTTTCTTATTAAACCACTGAAACAAAAGAGTTGACCAATGAAAGTGAGCGTATCTCCTTACATAAATATCATTAACGTACAGAGGAAACTAAGTGCAGTGCTTTTAATCAGGTGTTCCAAGCAATACGGAAACAGGAAAAAAGTGAAAGAAAACTGGCTTGATCTTCATTTCTATTATGATTAAGCTATTTCTAAATATTTTCAAATGGGATGCAGCTAAGAAAATTTGTTTGTGATGATGAATAACCTTGTTAGAACACTACAGTTGATATCAATCAGTACAAAAATGTTAATTAATTCTCTCTTTTAAAGACTGTTTCCAAATGTTCTACTTCTGCACCAAAATACCACTCAAAACAGACCCCTATCTGCCCTTTGATGCAACATAAACACAAACTAACCAGAGTTGATCTGCTAGGGGCTTACTACATGAGTGGGCACAATTGTTCTTATAACTCTGTGTGCATATAATGGAATAAAATTGAAGCTGATGGATAAATCATGTATCTGATTTAAAAAGACATGAAGAGTCTTACAAAAAGTTGGAAACTCACATTAAAGAAGTCAGTGAGAATTCAAGGTTAAGACACATCCAACTCCCAGTCTGTGGCATAGCTATCCACAAAGTCATTCTGTGAACTGCAATAGGAAATTAATCCAGCTTACAAATATATATGTATATATAAACAAACACTGCAATTTTTTGTCATGTGTATTACACATTATTAAAAAATGTGCTATTTTATAAATAAGATAACATTTTAATGGTCAGTTTAAGGTGACACATCC
>NW_010186789.1:22138-38756 GCF_000695765.1 Mesitornis unicolor | reverse complement strand
ATTCCTGCTTAAAGAGGAGACCTGCTTTCATACCACACCTAAATGCTCCTTCACTTTCCCAAGCCCCACTCACTTGCCAAGCAAACAATGCTGCAGTCATGCAATAAACCAGGCTGAGAAGCTGGTTAACACTGACCCAGCAACAACAGAAGTGAATTGGTTAGCATTAACCTGATGTTATTTTCTCTGATTCAGGCTGCAGCACAGCCCTATGTGCTACTGTGCCCATGCATAGTAGGTGAAAGGAGCTGAAAGTACTAAGGTAGGAGCAAAGGATAAGCAGGGCTGGAGAAAGCCTATGGATATTGCCAAGCCTATGGCTTGGAGGTGTTCAGAGGAGGGAAAAGGTTTGTGAAGCAGGCTTCTTCCTTTCTTTTCTTCCGTTTGTCCTGGGACACATTTGAATGCTTCCTTGTGCATTATCTCAGCGTTCTCATCACTGCTCAAGGGAATTCCTAGGTGAGAGTAAGACTCATCTAAGATGAGTTTAGCTTTCAGCTAAGGGCTTTCAGCTACACAAATGAGTGGGAGTTACTTCCCCATTTACTGGTCACTTCTCCACTCCAGAAGTATGCCTTTCCTACTCTGGCACACCAGCAAAGTTGCTCAAGAGCAAACTTCTTAGCTGCAGACAAAATAAGCCAGTTTAGTCTGACTGCTTAAACAGTACCTATTTGCTAATCCAGCTCATCTTGGCTGAAGAAGCATAATCAGAGCTCACATGAGCAGCAAAACTGAAGAGGAATCTGGTGACAGGCAATTGTGGGCTACAGTTTCTTCCTGAGGCAGAGCACTTTGTAGAGATAGATAGATCTTTAGGAGATTTAGGACTCTCAGGATTTGGTCTCTAGGTCTATATCAGTAAATTAAAGGTAGTCATGCTCATAGCCTAGCAGGTAGGATAGAATGACTCACATCCACACCTTAAAAATCACAGATACTCCAGGAAGGTGTATAAGGAATGGTTCCTATCTTTTACTCACTCTCAAACTGTTTCTGAGTATTATTTGGGCAAGTGCTGACATAGACCAAAACCAGCCAGGGATATCTCAAACAGTTTAGCAATTGATCCATGTGATCACTCAGGATTAGGAATGCTGTCTGACATGACTTTAAATTACTAGTTTAGATGTAGTGCAGGTAAACAAATGTGTCTAAATTCAATCCTGAAAAAAAAAAGTTAATTTGCTTTTGGTTTGTTTTGGGTTTTTTTAGGAATTTATTTATTGTTAGGATGTGTCTTGAGTCTTGTTTGGGGGTGTATAAGGAGGAGCAGCAGGAGGGGAGAAGGAGGGATCAAGTTAAGATCCTGGTGAGGAATGTAATCAAGATGCATCTTGAAAGCCTGAAGAAGTCACAAGACACATAAAAATGTTGGCATTTGGCCCTTACGGCAAGGAAATTTGGCTATTATCAAAAACACATAACTAACACTTTCTTTGTAACTGGATGCTGATAGTTATTGTGAAAATTTGCACATTCATGTACGAGTAGTGCATGCATACCTTGCACATATGGGCTTCAACAATTACCGCAATATAGATAGTTTATAAAATAATAACATTAAAGACGTTACTCAAAACAACGTCTCGCTTTATGATGCAGATTTTTTTTGTACTTCCAACACTGTTTTCCACCAGGTGTCACTGTGACATACCATAAACCAGAATCTTCAAAGAAAAAAAGCACTGAACTGTCTCCTTTCTTCTTTATGTTCCTTCTAACACATTGGCCAAGTACTAGCAGCCACCTGAGCCTTCGGATTTTTCACCTAAATTTCAAGAATTCTTCAGGAATAGAGTATTTATGGGCTTTAGAAACCAAACTTTAAAAGAAGCATTTGTAAAATCTGTAAATTATGAGGCATGTGACATTTTTAAGGGCATTTTTTCCATGAAACCGCATCCTAGCACAGAACTAGGGATTCAGACTCTGAGAGGGATAATTTATAAACTTTGTCCTTTATATTATAGCTCTACTTACAGAATTTAATTTCCTTCATCCCAACATCCAGCACAGGGCAAAGGATCTGCAAGGGAGAAGACTGTAAATGAGGAGGAAAAATAGCTGTGTAATGAGTAACAAATAAAAGCAAATTCTATAAAAGTTCCCTACCTGAACAGCATATATCAGAGCACCTTGCAAACTGTGGATTCGTCTTTCAAACTCCTTTGAGAGCAAGAGAAATATATACAGATGAACAATCAGCCCCTATAGTAATGAACATGGGCTACTGTATCTTGAGGAGAAAAATCCACATTATTACTGCCAGCTAAACAAGTAACTAAAACCATCTTTATACGAGAAATTATCATGATCAGTAAAGACACGTCCTTCCTGTACATGAGCATGCACATGACTGTACATGTGTACACATGAATGGTTTCATACGAGCAGAGTAATGATCTAATACACAGAATTTTAGTGATCCTATGCACTTAAAGCAGAAAACTGAAATCGTTGGCTCAAGGTGGGTTGACAGCCTCCCCTCCCATCACACCCCCAGTGCTTGGACACAAGGTGTTAACCCTACAGCCAGAGGAGTCAGTTGGAAAACAACTCCTGGGCTGCCCAATGTTACAGCCCAACGCATTAACATAAACTAATGCCAATTTCAGGGGAACTCCTGGCTGACCCAGTCCTGGAGCCACATCATCATCCCTGCCCCAGTGGTAGCAACCTCCATCAAAAAGATAGGCCAAGTAGCTCAAGGCAATACCCACTCTAGTAATTTGATTTTAATCTGCTCCCACGTGTGAGCCAAGCATCCAAAATCTCATCAAAAAAACACTTGACCATGTGCTTCCATTTAAACGCATCTGTATGGAGCTTCACAAAACCACAGCACACAGCAGCAATTGAAAGGACTGCAAAAGCAGAAAAGAGGATGGCTTAGGAAGCAAGGAGGGGGATGCTCAAAGGTGCCAAATGCCTATGTCTAATCTGAACTGCTTGTGTCCAGTTACATGGCACTACAAATTCCTTAAAGTTAGACAACATTCTTAAGTTCTATCTTGAGGGGTGGTGGTAACTGAGAGAGGTGAGAAAGGAGAGACTGTCAATCCCATAGCCAGCCTGCAGGGCAGAGCAATGAAAAGGAAAATCTCAGCTTTACTTATCAGTTTCTAACCCCTTTGTCTTGTGGGGGTAGCCTTGAAAAGATATGCTGATGTGAAACACTCACTGGTGGTGACGAATTTTCACTCTTTTCCAAAGATCACAGATTATTCTCATTTTCCTTCCAGCAATGGGCCCTTATTAGCTTTTGAATTTCTCAGTAAAGTGAGTGAACAAGGATCCTAAGGGCAAAAGCTTCCCTCCACTGCTCTTGCCTCCCTCCCCAGTTATTTGTTAATGCAACTGCTAAGGCAGCTGTTTGTCTGGCAATAGCAGCCAGTCTGTCAGGGAGCGTTTTGCACACTCAGAGGAGAGTTTGTACAAGAGAAACCCCCTGGAGTCTGGCTCAAGATTTATATCTATCTCTGCAGATTAGAGAAGTGGGATTGGGGAGGGGGGAGAAGCAGACTGTTCAACTAGATCAAATTGGAAAGACAGTCATGCATGAGATACTTAGCTAAACCAGTCAGGAGACAGGGATTTGTTTCTATTGATCTGCAGTAATGAAGACTGGAGAAATGTCTCATTAAACGATGTACAATGATGGATTTCAGACTAGGCAAATTTGAGCTGTGGAGATTAACAATACCAAGAGATGTGAAAGCTAGGTCAGAACAGAAAATATAAGGAATGGTAAATGGTAACAAGGATCTATAAATAAGCCGCTAAAAAATTCAAATCTAAAAAAAAAAACACTGTATCAGGTCTTAATAAACTATGCTTGCGTAAGCATCTTATATGACATCAGGGGAGAAAGAGAGCTAGCACAAAGTGACAAGAAAAACCTTGCTGATAAGTAGATAAAGCTTGCATTGCTTTTTGTATTGCTTTAAAGACAATAGGTTGGCAAAGTATTTGCAAAGCTCTTTAGTGATTTCTTCAACTGTATTATCTATTAGGTATCTTCTGATTGTTACTAATCAAATGTGCAGTCTGAAATTTGAAGAAAACTAGATTTCAACATACACAGGTAGCAGACAGGGCAACAGCATAAGTGTAAAATGGCCTGATACAGCATGTCTGAAGAGGACTGCATGGAAAAGAGGTGCAAAGGTTTTTAGAGAGGAACAGAAGGAAAGAAGATTGCACAGTACAGGAGTGACGTAGTGCTCTGAGCATGTAGATCCGTGTATAAGAAGATATAAATACAAGATTAGAAGAAAAAGACAAAAGGAGCAGAAGGAGTAGCGTAGATTACATGATCTTTGTAGAGATACTCAGAACAGTCAAATGCTCAGCCTGCATAAACATCTCCCATGAAAGGCTTTACCTCTGACACCTGGTTTCCATGGTATTCCAAAATACCTGAACACTTCATCTCCCAGTAGTCTCATAAAAAGAAATTGCTCCTCCAGCAATCCTAAAGAGAACCCATCTGCATGGAATTTGTGACTGCCGGAAAAGCAACAGTGCCTGCCACAGGAGGCAGGAGTTAGTAGGGGCTGGATTCGAGCATTACAGTCAACTGCCTGTGAAAGTGTGTCATTGGAGAGCTGTTTGGATTCACTGCTCACTAGCCTTTCAGCAAATATCTAGAGTTTCAGTAGAGTTTCCCCCAAAAGTTCGTGTCCCTCTGTCCTTGGCTGAGCAGTGCCCCTGGGTATTGCCACTGCTGCTAGTCCACAGGAAGAAGTGGTTCCTCTTCTCCATGCAAGCAAAAGCAAAGCCACTCACAGTAGGAAAACAAAACAAAACAAAACACCAAAACCCAAGCAATTTTAAACAAGTTCTCTAAAATGTTTTCAAGCCTTCAACAAACACAGGCTTGTTGCAAATAGCTGGAGATACATCTAATCCCTTGTTGCTTAAGAGACAGAGAAACATTCCCTGGGAAGACCATGGTTAACTGAAACTAAGGTCATGAGAAATCCTGGGGTTGGTAACCCAGCATGTCATTTCCACCTGCATTAACAGGTGAAAAGGTAAATGCTGTGGGAAAAACAACATTTTATCTTGGCTCACTTACCTGTGCCAACACCACAGGCGGCCCAGTCCAATGCTCCATATTTTATCCTTTAAGTGTTTCAAACCCCTTTTTGAGTACCAACAGGAGTACCAACACCATGATTTAAGATGTGGCCTCTCTCTGGAGACACTTGTCACCCCACTGAGCAGAGGGGAGGGCCTGAGCGTGCTTCTGCAGCACCAAATTCAGATCAAGCCCTGCTAAGAGACAGCAGGTGCTGAGCCCTGCAACCATGCACCTGCTGCCCGGCTCCGGGGATGCCTGAGGCCCGGTCCTGTTGCCTAAACACAGGCTGCTGGTGACACCCACACTGTTTTAGGGTATCCCAGAAGTTTACGCAGGGCTGGCAGTATCTGAGCAGCATGTGCCAGGGGGGCACCCAGACCAGGGCCTGACAGGCAGGGCCTGTTCCACCCCAGCCAGCAACAAGGCAGCCAGGGCACAGAGTCAGCCTCATTCCCGGACATCAAGCACCTCCTTGAGAATGGGGACAGGCTAAGGCCAGGCTGGGATGTGGGACAGTGGCTCAGCAGGACCTGCAGGCAAACAGGACAGGGCTGTGGGACCTGGAGACCAGCCCTGCTGCAGTATCACTGGGGCAGGGGCTGGTGGTCCCAAGGGTCTGACCTGGGGTCCTAAGCTGTGGCCAAACAGTGACCTCCTTGGGGCTGAACAGAGACAGCCAGGGTCCCCTCAGGGCCAGGACAGGCAGATATCACTCCAGAGCACTGGAGAGCCCTGCCCTTCTGGACCAGCAGCTGGGAGGGAGGAGTATCATCCAAGCATCTCAAAAAATGGGAGTTTCCTCTGTTAAGGCCACTGAACCAAGCCTGACATCTCCATTGACTGCAACAGGAGTCACTTGCATTTAGATGTATTGATTTTAAATTAATTGATGCTTTAAAACAGTCTAAGCTTTATCTGTCCCCAGCTGTGTGCACACAGCTACTGGTGCTAGCACTAACATGCTGTCAGACCCATAGCAAAGCAGTTGTTTGGATGCCAAACCAGCTTTTCCTTTTCCTTGGCTGAGGAAGTTTCCTGACTGCTGTAGGAATTTTTCTTCTGAGGAAGTTTTCTTCACCAAGAAGACAGGTAGAAGACAGGTTGGGTGCACAGAGTTACCCCTGAACACTAACAGAGAGGATGTACACAGAAGTTGAGAGGATTTTTTTGCTCTGTGAAAGTGAACAGTCCTGACATTTCCTCCCCTGCTCTTTTCCTCCCACCATGTTCCCAGACCTTGGTTTCCCCTGCCATGTCACAGCAGTGCAGCCATTCCACTTTGCACTAGCTCTGGTGCTTTTTTGACCCTTTACTGATCTATTTCAGGTCCCCGACACAGCAGAAAGCCATTCACTTTGTTGTCAAGACAATGTTCTGCTGGCTCAGCAAGTCGAATTGGCTCAACACAACATCAGGTGAGCACCAGGAAGAGGGGAAGTAAGGCCGAGAAAGGGACCCTTTGACCCAGCTGGTTTGAACCTTCACTCTAACAGCTGCTATTGTTAACTAAATTTAGGTCTGAGGATACATCATTGTCCCTTAAATAGAGAGAAGCCTGGGGAGTGGGGGTCTGCTGCCCATGATGTGTTTGAATGTGATCTTTCACAATAGAGCAGTGACATCTCTCTGCATTATGATAATACAAATAATAAGAGTTGGCCTTTACTTGTGAGCACATCTGGACTCCCAAAAGATTTGCAAAACAATGACATGCTTAAGCTGTAATGACAAATTCTACCTCAAGATAAAGCAGGATAAGAGAGGAGAAGCATTAAACAAGGGATATCATACTGGTTAATATATCTACACTCCCAAGATTAAAGATATAAATTAGCTTATGAAAAGCATATATTTTTTCAGTATTACTTATATGCACAGATGCAAGCACATGCATGCACACTTCTAATGCTGAAAGGAGTCAGTGGAACTCAAAGAAGAAAGGGATGCACTAGAAAGATAAAATCTCTACATCAAACCAAATAGAACAGAACTACTTATTTCAAAACAACTGCTACTGTAATATCTATTTCTGAAAAGATCCTTCTGTATTTATTTATTTTCCAGCAACATTTAGCATATGGACTAAATTACAAACCAGAGAAAGACTATCATGTGAAAAGGGCTAATGTGCCTTTTTACAGTAACTCACAGCAGAGACCATATCCTTCAACCTTCCTAGACATGCATGTCCACAGTCCAGTGTACTGGCAGATACCCATCCTAAAAGCAATTTAAGTGAATGTTGAACATCTGTAGTGCAGGCGCATGCTCTCTTCTGCTGCTCTGCAAGCCGCAAAAACTGAGCAGAGCAGAGAATTATGGGCACAGCAATATCTTCAATGACTACAACAAGATCTCTCAGAACCTGGAAAGTAAGGGCCCCAAGGAGCACTACATTGCTGCCAGTGCAGGCTTGCCAGTAACTTCAAGCTGCTTTAGATTAGGCCCAAGAACTAAGATGAAGGCAGAGAGTCAGCTGAAGCATGACTACTAAGTAGTAATGTTTCTTTTGGGAGAATTTCCACATCTAGAAAGAGTGCCCAGGCACATACACCTTAGTGACTATATGTCAAACAATAATAGTTTACTGCTTTTTTGCACATGGTTTTCAGACGAAGATGATACATATGAGAAATTGTCTATATGTGTATGTCTATAAGGTCAATAAAACAAAATAGCTATAAATACTTCTCTTGTGTAGCAACAAGTTAGGCTTCACTTGGTAGAATGTCTGTCTGCAAACCTTATCACTACTTTCTGTCATGTTGGTTTTGTTTCTTTTGCTTCAGTGTTTGTTATTTTCTTATGTTAATGTAACTCTACAGACAAAAAAAAAACAAACAAAAAAAACCAAAACAAAAAATTCCCTGGGACAGTAAGAAAGAACAAGGAATGTCAAGAAAAAATACTGGTTTAAGACGAAGTAAGTGAAGGTTCATGGTTCATTGAAGACAACCTCTGCAACCAGCAGAAATCAGTGTGGGATGACCTACATGGGCTCCAACAGTGGATTGTAACTGAGAGGAGGCTGAAGAGCAGCTGGGCTTCCTGCTCTTACTAGTTTAGAAGTGTTCAATGTGGCAAATTAGGAAGACATAATTCACCACCTTGCCAGTAGTAGAAGTGGATGGTGTGACACAGGATAGTTTTGCCTCTCTAGATCCCTAGTGATGAGGGCATACTGGTGGCAGTGTGTGAGGGGGATCAGATAATGCCATGAGAAAGAATCAAAATCCATTTTATCTCTCTCTTTTCCAAGTAAAAGCCACAAAGTCAGTCAGAAGAGTGTTCAACAGTGCTGACATAAATCCTGATGATTGATTAATGTAGCATACTCTTCTTTCTTTAAACTGTAGGTCAAATACCTGAAAATGCATAAATGGTACAGTATTCAGATGTGGACAGCGGAAGTCACAGAATCACAGAATCACAGAACGTTAGGGATTGGAAGGGACCTCAAAAGATCATCTAGTCCAATCCCCCTGCCGGAGCAGGAACACCTAGATGAGGTTACACAGGAAGGCGTCCAGGTGGGTTTTGAATGTCTCCAGAGAAAGAGACTCCACAACCTCTCTGGGCAGCCTGTTCCAGTGCTCTGTCACCCTCACTGAGAAGAAGTCTGAGCATAAAAGATTAAGGTAACTCCTGAAAAGGTGCTGAGTCCTTATAACTCCTAGATGAGCAGGATGCTGCATGAGAAAGTGAGAAGCTGCAGGGATTCGGGTTCTCTCTAAAGATGAGGTACATGTTTCCACTGCAGGACTATACAAGGTAATTACAACCAGGGCTGGTTTTGGCCTGGTCTGAGCAGCCACCAGCACAGCCTTAGCTGTGACTGACTGTGTCAGCACTACGTTCACCATTTGGGATTCTGAGTATGTATCCTGCATCCTTTCGTGCTGCACTAAGTCAAGCCACTACACAGCGTGACCTCTGTGAAACTGCCTGTTCCTCTGGGCACATGAGGAACTGTGGCTAGGTAGCGGGGATAGTTGCGGGGACTTTGGCCAGATATTCTCTGCCAGGGTTGGTCATACCAGCTGAAAGTTTTCTTGTTGCTCTGCGCTGTTCATCCACTGGAAGAATGTCTTCAGATGAAGCCAACTGAGTTTACTCAAACCTTTTAAGCTGCAGTGGACAAATGTGTACAAAACAGGTAAGAAAACACATCTACTGCAGAGCCTTTAGAGCGGGAACTCAACATGCCCAGGCAGCAAGAGTTAGAAATGAAGATTAGGCAGCAGAGCTGTTCACCTGGTGAAAGCCTGGCCTGGGCCCTAACGTCTGCCATCGGTGCAGGCAATCAGCCCACAGGAGGTGAATTCCTGGGCTGAATGCATATAGACATTCAGCCAACTGCACCACCCTGCACCAAAAACACCACCATGCCAAAGGAAATGAGGGCAAATCACATCCCATTTTGGTGGACAAATGTCATATTGGATATAGAGCAAACAAAATATAGACTGAAATAAAGTCTAGAAGGCAGACCTAACTAGGTGTTAACTACACATATCACATTTCAAAAAAAGACCTTCAGGACCATTTGTGAACACCGGGGACAAAAACAACTGCCAGTACATGTGCCTAGCATAACTAAGAATACTTATCTTTAATGAAAAGAAGTAGACAGAAGGATGCCAGAAGTTCTTACTTTGGGGAGGAATATATGAGAAATTATAATGTCCATATAAACCTAACCTTAAGTGATAAAAATTCTCAAGTATTTATAATTTATTATGTTATGAGGAATCACTGTTTAAAACTGATTTAAGGGTTCACCAACCTGCTATGTTAACTTTCTGTGTTCTGGTTATCTTTGACAAAGAATCTAAGGTAAGCTCTAAATTTTTTTGTTTCATACACAGGCACAATAATACTTTGAATTCTGTAATTAAAATATGATAAAATATTCAAACTCAAGCTCATATTTTTTTGAAATTATTTTTTAAAAGGCACAAAGGTCTTTACAAAGACAGATGACATTTGATAAATTTTTTACATTTAATAAATAACCTGGCCTTAAAAGCAACTGACAGTGAACCCTTAAACTATATATACAGTTGTCATCCACAGCTGTGACAGTTATGAATTACAAGAATTTGACCTTGTAATTCATTGGTGTAATGACCCAATGCTATGCGAAAAAGTTGCACAAGAAGCTTTTTCTCCACACATAATGATTATTGCAGATTTATGATATACATACTTTCACTACGCATAACTGGCTTACTTCTGTGAAGCTCCAGAGGAGTGCACGCTTCTATAGAGGCCAAAGGGAGCAGGAGGGAGCACAGTCCCACACATCACTAATTACTAAATTAATAAGCAGGATTCCCATCTCTCTCTCTTCAAAGAAATCAACTGAAGGGAAAGAAGGCCTTCTCTAGACTTGCTTTTCAACCCCTGAGGCTTTCTGCCTGAGTTCATATCATACCCTGCAAGAAAATGGCAATGTGGCATGAACACTTGAAATTAGAAAGAAGGGCTAGATCTGGTGTGAACTGGATGACTTCTGTTAAATTAGGCAGTCACTCAGCTCATACTTGTATTTGCTTTCAGCTGCCTAAGCCCTTACTCATATAGCCAGCAGTATAGTGATCAATAAAATAGTATGTAAACTGCCCTCTCTAGTATAGATGAGAGTAAGTGCCACACTCACTAGATTAGAAATGGGTAGACTGCCTGTTTACATTCACCTTTCATTACTCTACACTTCTTTTGGAAGAATATAAGATTGCTGACTTTATTAAAAAGCCATGTGATTCAAACATAATTGGTTATTCCTGGAAGTGACCACGAGATTGCTTCATATTTTGCACAAGTGGTTTCTTAGCTTCTAGTTGGATGCAGCTTCATAAACATGAGTAAATGATTAAGGCTACTTGTTTCTCATGGAAAAAATACAGACTATGCAAATTCAACTGTGAACTCCCTCTCAAAAAGAACCCAACAAAAATAGACAAAGAAAAAATACCAAATACAAACACGTTACAGTTAAAAATTACATACTATCTATGTATTAAGGGAAAAAATGTTATTTTTTTAAAAGTATGAGGGCTAATACCTTACACAATCAAGAAAACTCTTTAAAACACCTATAAAAAGCAATGAGAGCTTTGTCACTGACAAACTGATCTAGGATGCTGCCAACTAGTAAGTTATAAAATAGTAGGCTCTGTTTTGACAAAGAATGTCATGAATCTCTAGATCATAATATTTTTCAATGCAGCCCTAAAACAATATGTTTAAATGAAAAGGAACATTCTGCCCCATATTTCTTGACAGAATTTAAGATGGCAGCATGGCATGTCTGGTTGATTGTCTTCAAAATCCAGATGATTAGCAACTTTATTTCATTTCACTTGAAAGTAAGAAAAATTATGACCTAAGACTACTGAGCAGCTGTGAGAAACTGCAAAATATGTGGCAGTGGGACAAATGATTAGTCTTCATCTTGATCTCATAATTACATCATAATAGATGACATGATTGGATAGGTTACAGTAATTAAAGTGATGAAAAGTGTACATTCATCCCCTATATGGCGCTCATTAGTGTTACAACCAACTGCTGCTGTTGTAGTCAATGAGGCTTCGTATCCTCTTAGCGTCCAATTATCCCATAGGCATCCCCTGCCAGTGTTGGTAAGGGCCCTGCTGCCACTCCTGCCCAGACAAGACTTCCCCTTCTCTGCTCTTGAAAAGAAAAGACAAAAATCCTGAAGCCTGCTGCAGTTTGATGTTCTCTCCCAGAGATTATTACCCAAATTTATTGTCTGCAATTTCTTCTTCCGTGTTCTTAAGTTCTAAGAATATTTATGATCTCTCCCCCCGGGGGGTTTTGCTACCAGCATAATTGCATAATGTCAGTATTATGATTCCAACTCATACATATGGGTGTGGGCAGTGACCTGTGCCAGAGCACATTAAACTGTTTCTTCTCTCTGAAGTTTGGATTTGGTTTTTTTTCTGTCTGATTTTTGCCTTATGTTTCCCTTGAAGTAATGAAGCACTCAGTCATGACATCGTGTTAGGTACTTGCTCAGAACTACTTGAAAAGTGAAAATTATATTTTTCTAACTCCTTCACTCCTATGCATTTTCACACCCGGAGAGGGATGCTTATTCTGAGCAAGAATGGAGGTTGCCAACATGAGCCTTACCAGAACCAAGGTGGCTCTGAAAAGGAGACCCCAGTCCCACAGTCTACTACAAATGGAAAAGACTTTTTTTTGCAGCAGTAGCTGCAAAACCAGCTGTAAAATCCAGAATCTGCAAAAATCCATAAACCCAGAGGAGTGCTGGAGGTCAGTCCATCTCCAGATGGTTTAATGGTATGCAGGCCTTAATAGAGGGTAGTGATATACAGGCTGAAATATCTTCACTGCTCTGTGGGCCTGGCCTTGGCCTTCCAATGATACAAACACAGCAGTTAACTGCTCATTAAAATACTATACAGAATAATTCAGGCGTGTCTCAAAGAACTTGCTGGACTTTTTAAGACATGCAACAACCTTACAGCAGCACTGACTTTGCTGTAGCCTAACCATTTTTAACAAGGAGGGCTCCTCACTTATCATTTACGAATGTTGAATCTAGATACATCTCAGACTTTCATTTTGCATGTTTCATTTTCTGATTTTTTCAGGCAGCCACCTAATACAACTCTGTAAGAATGCAGTACGTGACTACACAGAGATCAGCACCCAGATCATTTTGTTCTCAGCTTTATCCTGTAAATCCATTATACTATTTGCTTTGCACCAATGAAAGCACAAAACCTGGCCCATGTATAAAGACTGTTAAAAGGCCCCTTGATCTGCAAGCTATCCTTGTGCTAAATGATGAGATTAACATATCTCTCAATGTCTAGAATTGTTCTTGTGCTTTGTGATTTGTGACCTCCTGTCCTGTCCCCTTCATTGTGCCTTATGATTCCTCCCCCTTCTCCTACACAGTTAGCAAAGAAAGTGCTTACAACTTCTGAAGAACAGGAACTTTCCTGTTAGCTGCACAAAAGCAAGGCTGCTCCAATAAAATGAAACTTAAACCTCTTCGTATAAATTAGGGTTTTGATGACTTCTTTTTTCCTGTTCCTTAGAACAAATGTATGAAACAAGATGCTTTTGAAAGAAAGTATGTATACAGTGCCAAGCTTGCAAGATAAGCTTAGGTGAACTCTTCAAAGTGCTTTTCCTCTCTCTTCTGCCCTAGACAAACTACCAGCTTAACATCACACAAGGCACACAAGGATTCATTAGATGCTTTAGGTTTGCTTAGGAGAAGCACTTTCAGTGTGTGTTATATACAAGCACGTAACAGTGTATAACAAGTATGGGTACAAAGGTAAACTCATGAAGGTATAGACTGTACAAGTCTATAAATGAAACCTGGGTATGCCACCACCATACTGATGAACCACCTCCTAAAGTATTTTGAGCTGCTTTTGTTGTGAAGTCTTGTCTTGCTGTTCATCCTGAGGTTGGACACCTGTGGAGTAAAAACATAATTTCTCATTTGCAGGTGCCTGCACAGTAAAGGTATACATATAATGAAAACTAGATGATATACATTATCTAGTTATAGGTGACTCATTTTCATGAAACACACAAAATACTCCTAACTTATATGCTTGGAGAACTAACTGTAAAGGAAGGGCACAGGTTTCTGCTAAAAAGTTGGCTGTCTACATCCTTGGATGAATCCTATATCTTCAAAATTTAGTCAGTGTTAGTGACCAAAATCAGCTGCATTAAGCTGTCACAAGTGGTCCATCAGGGAGTTTGTGTTGTGAAGCTCCCATTGTGTGACATTCCCACAAGTTATTAGTCAGACTCAATGTATGCTTTCTTTCTGAATTAATATTTTGCCTTGTCTCAAAGCCCCTGCCTTTAAAAATGTATTTATTTAAAAGCTGGTTTTAGTTCTCCTTCTTACAAAGGGAAATTTGGAAAAGTACACATGAACCAATGTAGCAATGTGACAGGGGTTACAAAAGTCCTTGAATAACAGCTTTGAGAACTATAGACTACTTCATTCATCTTAATGATTATTTAATTTTGGAAGCTGACAGTAAATTCCTTGCCTACAGCACATTGAAAACTGACAGGGAGAAGGCATGATAATGTGAATTTAATAGCAAAATAAATAATAGAGAAGCTACTGCACTGATTGTGTTATTCATTATCCTACTGAAGTCTGTAGGAAACCTGTGCTACCAAAACCTTCTGGAAGAGGTGGAGTTTCCACCTCAACATTGTAGACATTTGCAATGGGAAACACGTGGCCTTGGACAAGCAACCAGCTCCTGCCGAACCCAGGGTGGTGAGAAGATTGAGAAGACAACCTTCCTGTATGGTAAGCTCCTTCACCAATCACTAAAGGAAGACAAATACCACACCCAGACATTTTACAGCCCCAGTCTCAAGGCATGACTTATCATTCTACTACAAATCATTGAATAAAAAAGAACCATGAAAGGAATTGTTCTCTAGCTATCTGTCCCAGGAGAAGGAGAAAGCTTGCTTTCCCAGTGTCTGTCAACCCAACTTCTTCATCCTTACGAGCCTCTTGAAGGTGCGAGACAGGCAAAAATGTTTTGGCCTTCCCAGGCTGCTGACTTGCCTGTAGCAACTACCAACCACCCAAGTTCTGCTGGGAGCTCAGCACTAGCAACAATATCTGCAAGCACTATGGCAGACATTTTTGCATATTAAATTGCCCAGGGTCACCAGACCCAGTTTATTGAAGTGCTAGCTCCATTAGGTTGACTTGCAAGACTTTTCTGCTGATGTTTATCATGATCCTCAGCAAATACACCTAAAACCTGGCCCTATTATTAAAGAACATACTCTAGATCTCAGTTGATAGAATGAAAACCAGTATAATTCCCAGCACCAACCCGTATTTGATTGCCCGCTGAAACTGATACAAAATAATGTATGCTCTTAGCTTGTTACATTGCTTCTCAATGACTGCAACTCTTTCACAAGTGATACATGTTCTGCAACATCTATATTGTCCTATTTATTTCCCTAATTCATGTTTACATTTATGTTGGGTCTTATTTGTAGGTTTGAACAAGTATTTGGTACTGGAGAAGCCATTTTCTAGGACCACAATATTTTTACCAGTTCTGTGTTCTTTTTAAATCCAGTCTTGAGGCTGTTGCAGAGTTTGACTTTCTCACCCCTTCCCTTCCTTTCTATAATCAACCTCATTTGTACAGATTTGTTCCTCACAGTCTGAGAGGCAAACACAGTAAGAGGCTACTTCTCTTCGCATGGACATACTTCTCTTTAAAAGTCCCCCAGTTTCAGGTTCTCACTGGTGACCCACCACTTCCTTCAGCCAGGAAGCTGCCATTCGCTGACCAAATTCAGCGAGGATCAGCCTGCCTGACTGCTGAACTGCTGCAGTAACGAACGCTCTCTCTGCTTTACACGTGTCTAACGTTTTAGTCTATATTCCAAACTCTTCTTTGCAAAGAAGAGGTAAGTCTCAAATACTAAAAACCTGTGTTAAATACATATACCAAGAGTACAACGTACTGGGTACACAGAAAAATTATGCCCTATCACATACGTACAATAGTGCCTGAAAAGTTAAAAATCAGATGTTAACACTTACAAAACAAGAGCCCAGTTGGAACAAAGGTTGACTAAGCTTCACTTTTTCTAAAATACTGTAAAATCTAACAATTATCCATTGTCTCTAGGACATGCAAGTTAATGATGTACTTCAGTTTATCATAGCAACACCCTATTTCTGACCTGCGAGCAGTGCAAGTCCACCTGCCTCATAGCAACCCGTTCCCAAAAAGGCTGTTCAGACTTGCTGGCTACTTTGAATTCTCCAGCATACTTCTAAAAGGCCCATCACTGGAGCCTCTTTAATGTCCAAGTCTCCTGCGGCTGCTGGCGCCCCAGCCGTTTCCTCACCATGCACCTGTGTCCCCTCCTTTGCCACAGGTGGCCTTATGGCCCTCTTCTCCAGAGCCGGGCAGCTGAGTCTACCCCACCCGGACAGAGCGCTGCCCACAACATCCTTTAAAAAAAATACATAATCTATCAGTCCGGGACTTAAATGCAAAAAAGCTCGCACACGTTAAACATGGATTTTGCTCCTTTGTGCGGAGGTGCCAGCTCGGGGGCAGGTTACAGAAGCGAGAAGCCCCAGAGTGACCCCAGCTCTGCCGCAGCATCCGGATGCTCTCGTTTGCCCCGTCTGGCTCCATGCCCACCGTGTCCGCCCCCGCGCAGCGCCGCCTGGGAATTACCCAGCAAACAGCAAAATAATCCCTTTTGCCTAAAAATCTATACGTATGTACTAGTGTGTGGATATATAGCTATGAATACATATGGCCGGCCAGCTTCGGGAGCTCGTAGGCGGTGTTCGGGGCTGCGCGGGTTTGAGGGAGCCTCCCCCAACCGTGAGGAGCACCCCGGCCCCAGTGCAACACCCCCAGAGCAGCGGTGGATGGGAGAAGCAGCACCCAGGGAGCGGAGGGAGGGGAGAGGGCGGCGGGG
>NW_010186789.1:21646-22088 GCF_000695765.1 Mesitornis unicolor | reverse complement strand
GGGAGCCGTGGCGCTTCCCTTCCTCCCGCTCCCTTTCCCCACCCCCAGCCCTGGGCTGGGGAGGCGGGAGACAGCAGCGCTACAGCACGGCCACCGGTGGGGCCAGACTTAGCCCTGCACGGCCCCTTCTCCGCCTCCGCAGAAACACCTGCGGAGAGGAAGGATGTCGGGGGGCGGCCGCCCCCCTCCGCTGGAGCACGGGTTGGTCCCGGAGCCGCCCCGGCGAGGAGGAGGAGGAGGAGGAAGAAGAAGAGGAGAGGAAGAGAAAGGAGCGGGAGGGAAGCGGGGAAGTTGTGCCTTGCCCGCCCCGCTGAGAGCCGGAGCCATGGCCCCGGCCGCGGGAGTGCGGGCCGCCCCCTCGCTGCTCCTCTCGCTGCTGCTCGGAGCCTCGGCCCCGCTCTGGCTGCGGGCGGAGAAGCTGGGGGGGGCAGGGGGACCGGCG
>NW_010186789.1:7745-21585 GCF_000695765.1 Mesitornis unicolor | reverse complement strand
GGTGCTGGGGAGGAGGGTAGCGGGGGTCCCGCCGTCCTCGCCTCGTTGTTCCGCGGGAGCGCAACCTGAGCTGCTCTCAGGACTGTATATAGTTGACCTGGTTAATCCTTGCCCGGTGTATCCCCGTGTCTGAGTAGTCGCGAGATTAAAGTAACCGGCCTTACGGTACATGTAAACTACGGCTTTCTTGATCTTTTGTTAATTAGGACTTTTTTTTTTTAAGTCAAATAAGTGGAGAAATTCTCCGGCAAGTTGCAGGCAGGAGACAGGGATCTGCTCCGACGCTTCCCGCTGCCACCGGGGCGCCCCGGTTTGGGCCGCTCCTCATCAGCCGCGCCGAGAGACCCGCTCGCGCGGCGGTCGGCGCTCGGCCACCGGCAGCACCTCCTCTGCTCCGGCCGAGGCCGGCAGCCCCTGTCCCACAGCTGGGTGCAGGCAGGTCTGCTCGCCTACTGCCTTGCTGGGAAAGGAGACATGGCCTTATTCGTGCCGGGACAAAGTTTGGTAGGCATCTCAAGGGGATGTTGCAAACTCTTTTGTGATGCTGCAGTTAGCTAAAGTTAGGGCCCAGGTACTATTGTCTTTATGCAGTGTTTTTATGCGGCTCACAGTTAAGCTTCCTATGTAAATGACAAGTACAGCTGGCTCCTCCAACCGAGGAGTTGCTACCTCGGCTGTGGGGTTGCATGGCCTGATGCATCCATTCTAGAAGACTTCACTGACAACTACTGGTAAAGTAGTTAGCACTGAAAATTAAGCACCACAATGAGCTTGTCAACGCATTAGGATAAATTAAGTAGTCCCCATGTTAATATTCCGTCTTGGCTGCAAATTTCTGAACGTGGTGCTGTGCATTAGCATTGCATCCAGGCAGTGGTACAAAGTAGTTTGTTTGGGTCATTTATACCTGTTTTTTTCCTATAACTTCCTATTATCAGAGATTTCTGATACAGATCTCCACAGAATGCAGAATTTTGTATGAGTTGTGTTGCTTTTCCACTCGCCAGCTTCATGCCAGCTTTGCTATTCTGTCCTCAATATGTTTCCCTGTTTTGAGACTCCAACTTGATAGGCTCCAGGAAACACATATGTAGCAACGGAAAAAAATATTCCCTCAATCTCCTCTTTTCATCAGTGTTTTGGGATTGGTTTGTTTATTTGTTTCCTCTTTCACATGTCTCGCACATGATGACATCAAGGAGAAAGTAATTTGCAGAGTTGGATAGAATTAGTAAGTTTGCTGGGATTTTGGGGGGGTTTTAGTGCATAAAGGGACACCAAACAGTATGAATAATTTTCCTTATCTGTATTCCCAAATTAATTGGTAAAAGTACTTATGTTGTATTCATGTTAAAAATGTTTCTACTATCAAACCAATAGCATGGAAACACAAGTAATATATTATGCCTGGTTCTCTTCGGACCAAACTCAGATTTACAAGATAATCTGTCTTGTGTCTAGAAAGCAGAAGAGATTTTGACTCCCATCTTTCCTTTCTCCTCAGGGGGCAGTTATTAAATTCGTTTGTTTATTGATATTACCCTATAAATTAGGGGCTAAGTGTTCTGAAAGTCACACCAGTGGAGAAAGGAAATAAGGATAAGTGGATACTAACTTCCTGTTACACAAGCTTCTTGACTTGATTCAAAAGTTGTAATGGAACACGAGAAGTGCCAGAGTGAATCAGGCTTCAGTTTCAGCTAATTCTGTATCTTGTCACCACTGGTGTCTCCCACCAGCTGGTTCAAAGAAAGATGTGCTGGTTTAAATATATAGATTTTAAAGTACTCATTTTTTAAAAATAAAGTAGTACATTTTTCTGGCTTCTCATGAGCTGGCTGCGCAACCTGCTCTTTTTCACAACCAGCTCACCTTCCTCTTCAATTTTTCCTGACGGATGCTACAGAACAAGGATGAAGCTGCTGTTATAGCTTCTGTTCTTTTACCTAAGTTTTAAATTAAGGAAAGTCCTCTCTTTTTCACTGTGGCTTGGTTACTTCATAGCATGGCTTGTATCTGAGTGCGACTATGCAGAGTCTTGGTGTCAGCTCTTTTTCTGCTCTTGAAAATATATTAAATATATGCATTGTCTGAGGATATATATATATCATGGAATTTTGTTGTTCATAGAATGATGATAGGAAAGGCTGAACATTTAGGGAACTGATTTTAATTCAAACATATTTATAAGCTTAGTAGGTCTCACCTGGGGACAAATATCACATCTATGACTGTGCATGAGTAATAAATAGCTTTGTGATTTATAATAAAAGGTTCTTCTTTCCCCTTTTTATTCTGCTGTATACTGATCTTAACTTCTCTTGTGGTTTCTGTTGCCAGTTCTTTGCTTACAACTACAAAATATACCTTGTTCCCTGCTTGCCAACCTCACACAGTGTGCCTGACCTGGTATCTCTTCTGAAAATCTCCTTCCAGGGGTTCAAACCTAAAGCAGAAGGGAGGTAAACCTGAACACATTATCTCTGCCTTTCACCATTCTTTGTTTTTTCTTCTGGTCTCATTGAGCAAGACCTTGCACCATGTAATTGTGGGCAGCAGATTCCTAAATCAGAGTTGAAGCTGAGTCTTCTCAGCATTTTGAGTCATCTTCTATTACATTTCTGGCCAGTAGAACTTAAAACTAACCTGAAGGTTGGTTGGTTGCAGGAAGGCATATGAGGAAGGGGGATTTTACTCTGTTAAGAACAAGGTTTAAGACACTGCTTTTACTGTAACTAATTTATTTTCACTTCAAATAAAGCACAGCAATGTAACAAGTTCATGTAGGATCTGCAGATCAGCATGCAAATGTGAACTTTGTTTGCAGTATTCCTGGGTCTGTTGACAGTTGTGCCCAATGCCTTGTTGGAAGAATTGATGGGCAGTAGACTTATAAGCATTTTTAGATGAGGCTGTTATTCAATGTGACAACAGCATATGCAGTGATTATGAGAGATTATTCCTGTTCTCAGGGGCTTGTACAAAACCCGTATTGAGGAATATTGGTGTGATCATGCTAATTCACTTTGCATGCCCATTTCCAGCAGTTTGAAATGCAGATAGATATGAATCTTTCTTGTACACACCCCACTCCCCTTCAGTTTCTGAATATAAGCGATCGGTAAATTTTCAGTTTGTTTGCGTTTTGTCCTTATGTCTGCTTCCTTCCTTGGCTCCCTCTCTCTTGCCTTGTGAATGCTGACTGGAATCACTAAATAGGGAGCCAACAGTTTTCTGGTTGCAGTTCATAAGCAATGCAAGTAACCATCACATGAAAACTGCAATGTTTTCAGTTGCAGAGACTTTGCTATAAATAGCTCTAAGCCCTTTATATGTACTTTAGGTTATCAGGGGACATATTTCAAATAGGGACAGCGAGGCCACTGGGAGTCTTACTGACAGAGGAGAGAGAAAAAGGTGCCTTGGGAAAGCTGTTACCTGCACATGTGCATAATGTGTATGGTTGTTGAATCATATTTCATGCAAATTATTTGCTTATTTGCATATGCAAAAGTACATTCATTTACTTTTATCGAAACTGTGTCACACTTAGTCCACTTGAGCTACATGTGTAGCACAGTAAAAATTAGTTTGAAAAACACCTACTTTGAGGATGCTTATGCTGCTTCATAGAGATGCTTACAGTATCTTCTCAAAGCCATTTTAGGTACCAGAAGTCGTATAGTTTTGAAAGTCCATCTGAGCTAACACACGATGTCAAGAAGTGTGGTCCTGAGCTGCGGTGGTGGGCACTGAAGTTCTCAGCATAGACATCACTGTAGTCTGGGGCTGGCTGTATCATATCAGATGCTCTCCTGTGGTATGTACTCATCAACACATGGGTTTGGACCATCTGCTAAGAATAAAACAAGCCAGACAAAATCAAAATAAAATCCCTCTGACTGGATTCAGTGGAAGAGCATTGGATCCCAACTATCCACAATAAAAAAGTGTTAATAATGATGCAGAATAATGACCACACAACTTCCCCAAAAGGTTTAATTAGCTTTACAACTGGGAGTAAGAAACTGCAAACTGGGACAATCCACCAGTGATGTTTAAATAAAGAAAGGTAGTCATTTGACTAGTTTTAAGATTATACAGATATCTTAATTTTTGCTTTCAGAATAAGTTATGAACTATCTAATTATACTGATTTTTGTCTGTGAACATTTTGTGAGAGCTGAAGACACATTTTTGAGGTTGGCTGGACACTTACACATAGAGAGGCTGTCAGCAGTTACGGTCAGGATTGTTGATCCTGTATAATTAAGCATGGAAGCTGAGTGTTTCAAGGAGACACTTTGGTCTTTCATTCCCTCTCTCCCTGTCTCTTCTTTCAACAGAGCCAGAACCTGCCTCTTGGGAGTCTCCTTCCAAGATGTGAAGGCTTAGTGTGGTGGTGGTGGGACTTTCTCACCCTCCTTGAGCAGCATTTCCAGTCCCAGTGCATCCTTACTCATTATTTCAGTTTCCCTGATAGGACGGGGTTGCTGTCTGATGGCAGCAGCTTCGTGCTGCTCCTCCATGTAGGCAGAGGAAAGGACAAGTGTGCCTAGGCCGTGCTCTCCTTAGCCATCTCTAAAAGCCTCAGCAAAGGTGTTTTTCAAGCTCCTTGAAGAGGAACAAGAGAATAAATGGGGAAGGCAGAGCAGGGCAAGGCTAGGAACACAGATCCAGGGCCTCTCCTACAAGACCAGGATCTTCATTTTGATATTTTGTATCACACATTTAGGCTCAAGCTCCTACTGTAATTACAATGATGTTCATTAGGCATTTAGTAAAGCTCTAAGATGTTGCTTCTTCCCTCAGCTGCTGCAGAAACCTTATTTCCATCACAGTTTTTATCTGTGATGTTCAAGTTGCTGGCACTTCCACCACAAATTGTTCAACAGTATTGGATTTCAGTCTAACACTTTGACATTAAAGTTGAAGTCATGTTGATGTCATCTTCCAGATGTTCATGTTTACTGAACAAAAATTGTGTTTTTCTTTTATTTCAAATTATGAAAACACATGGGGAATTCTGGATGTGATTCCTCATGCTCTACAAAGGCCTATGTGTCCTGTCAGAAATCAAACAAAACTTTTCTTCATGGTGTAGTAGGGAGAGACCTCAAAACACTGGAAATGTAGGTGGGTTTCTTCACCCATTCAAACAGAATGGCTTTGTTATGTGCGTGAGCGTTGTTGTTGCAGCTGCAGTAACTGTGCAGAAGAGAGACTTGGGGCTTCTGCCCAAAATTACTTGTATTTTGCTCTGGTGTCATACCAGTTCTGTGCTGGTGGGTTGCTTTGACTTAATAGTCAGCTATGCTTCATTTGTAAAACAAGCTCACGACAAAAAAAAAAAAAAAAGATGCATTTTGTCCTCCAAGTGTGAAAAAATATATTTTAACCTGTAAAATAAATTCAAGGATCCTGTGTGTCCCCCTGAGCTGGGAGGCTTTGGCAGCAAGGTCCATGGCTAATGCCAAAGCAGTCGCCCTCTCTGTTATCTCAGGTTGTTCCCCAAGTCAGGGGTTTGTATTATCCCGTGTTTCTTGTGTCAGCATGGTACAGGGGAATTGAAGTTGATATTTCTGGAGCAACAGAGCTGAAGGATTTAAAACAGAATTTCAATACATAAGCTGTAATATGAAGTATTGGGCTACATGCAGTGAGTACTTGGGTGGTCATGTTAATGTTTTCAGACCCAAGAAGGAGTCAGCACTTGCTGATCCATTAGTGTTTTGTCACGGACTGAAGAGGCATAGTTAAACGTGTGGTCCTTAAAATGAGCATCTGAGAACATACTGATTTTCAGCAGGTGCTAATGCTTGTGTTTTGAAAATGAACCTGCTGGGTTTTTTTAGATGAAATAGAGTCCTTGTGTTCTCTAGGTGGAAAGCAAGAAAATATTGTATCAAAATAAGCTGAGCAGTTACAGTGAAGTAATCACTCTTGAGATGAGGGAAAAACTATTCAGACCTTTCTGCTGTACCATTTCAAAACTTGAGAATATGATTGTTTGATACTACTGTTAAACAGAAAATCCAGTCAAATAAAATGAAATTTTAGAGTTTCAATATAAGTGGTGTACACAAGGTGGCATAAAACATTGTCTTCTGCATTATTTTTTTACATCCATTTGAAAGTACCTTTTGAGCAGTGTCATATTAATGTATTGCAGAAGACAGAAATGACACTGTGGGCCATATACAGCGCTACAACCAATGCTGCAGTACTTAAGTAACAATGTGGCTGTTTACCTTTCTATTTCTTTTTAAATTTATTTCAAATATCTTTCACAGCAACTATATGTAAACATAGCGAACCAGAGGTCACAAAATTTCCTGGTTTATAGAGCCTCTGAGCATTACTGTTCTGGTTAATACCTTGATGAGTATCAAGTAGTCTGGTTGCATGACGATACTGAAAAAAGGCTTATCTTTCTTTCAGTACTCCAGGTCAGAAGCCTGATGTACCCATATTTTCATCATAGTTAATTTTTACTTCCATTTGTACTGGAGTTGTAAGGAACCACCTGTTGTTAGATTGCAATAACCATGGAGTAAATAGCTGGTGTCCTAGAAGCTGGGTTGACTGATTCAAAAGACAAAACAGAAAATTGCATCTTGCTAATAAATGTCAATTACTGTTTCCACCACAAACAAATTAATTTTTTCTTGAGACATTTGTTCATTTATACCTTGGGGATAATTGGGGGCTTGCATAATTTGCTTTGAGAAAATTGGTGTGCTTTCTTACTAACATATTGTATATTCTATCTAGGCACACAGGTAAAAAAGGTGAATGCATGATTTTTCAAGTAAGCCAGGACAGGTTTGATTTCAAGAAAAAAGACCACTGTTAATGGTAGATAACTGTCAGTCCTGTCTGACTTGTATCACACTAACAAGGGAACGAATTAAAAAAACACACAGACACACAAAAAGGTGTGTGTGTGGGGGGTGTTCATTCTATCATGTTCAGCCACTTCCTCTTACCCAAATTAAAGCTGTTTTGAAATCTTGCCTTCCCACCTGCTCCTGTAACTGGAACAGCTCTGCTTCAGCCTCTCCTTACCCTGGTGTCTCTGCATTTCCTGTCCCTGTGGGTTTGTCAGTCCTCAGCACTGCTGTGAATATTCCTATTCCTGTGCAACCCAATATTCGAGTCTGGCCCTGAGCTTGTAGCATATGTTTCCCACACAGTCCAAGTTCACTGCTATATACTGTAAGTTAATCTCTAGTAAAGCACAGTGAAGAGAAAAACCTGGGAGAAAAACAGATGGAGAAAGTAGAGCAAACAATTTGCATATATATGATATGTCTCTCAGTTAAGATTAGCATTTTCTACTTCGCCTGAAAAGCCCTTAATAAAAATCCAACTGCATGTTTGCCCAGATCAGCAGTATCAGAGGAGGTCCCCTAATGGCACAACGTCCCACCAACTCAGGGGAATCCCAGGATGAGGTGGGAGAGGGCTCCATCTCCTGCTGTGGCGTCCTGTCCCTGCCACACTGCTGGGATGCTGTGGGCAGAGGGAGAGAGGAGAAATCCCTGTCTGTGGATTATTTGTTCCCCATAGCCTCTATAGCACTGGAGCTTCACCAGGGTCCTGAGTTACTCTACATGGGTGGCTGGTGGAGGAGCATGCCCATCTTCCCATTTATTTTCAGTCCTTCAAGGTTCCTTCTGAGCATGCGATTACAAGTGCTTGGGCAATGAACTTTCGGTGCCTTCTCAGAGGTGCGTGACATGGATACGTATCTTAAAGTAGGCAGGTATTTGTTAGAAAACAAGAAATCATCTTTCCTTTTGCAAAAAGAGGACCCTGCACTTAAGGTTCCTCTGAAATTTCCGTAAATGTGTAGCTCTGTTCTCATTTCTGTTTCCAAAACCACACAGGCTAATAAAAAGTTGAGGTGGTCAATCACAGCAATATGCCACCTCCGCAAAACAAAAGCATTGACAAATATTAAATGCAGTTATGCAGGAAATAAATAAATAAATAAATAATTACAAATCTCTTTTGTTGTAGCACTTAAAAAGGCATAGAACTTTTCTCACACCCACAAGCTCTAGAGTGCTGTATTTAGAGTGCTGAAAAGCAAATTCCAGTGCTGAAACTTGCTTTTCTGGAGGACTACATTTAGGTATACTGCCTAAATTCTGTAAGCAGTGACTAAAACATACTTATTTTTGACATGTGCTCCAGTACTGTCTGTCTTTCACAGATTGTGATGAAACCAGATAGTGATTCTGAAAAGCAAAAGCAAACCTAGTTTGTTGCTATTTGTGTATATGATAGAAGCAAAGCAAGAAAACTGTATGATGCTATTTACATTTTTGTGTAAACCTTGTCCCTGATGTGTTGCAGGATCTTGTTCTTTACAGAGTGCAGCAACTTCTTAATCCTGTGTCCTCATAAATAATTCAAAGGAAAGAGACTACCAGGCTGTAGCTGCCATTCCCTCCCTTGGGCACTCTGATTTCTACCGTAATCTGAATCTTGTTTCCAAGGTCTCAGGTGTAGCCAGGTAGTATTCAGCTTCATCCTCACACAAGTCCCTAAGATGTATATGAAGATGAGATGGTTGCTTTCCAGAAAGTTGATTAAGCAGCAAATTAATAAAATCTTTATGGATACAGTGAAACTGGAAGAGTCTCAGTGTGCAAGTTTCTGGTTCACATTTGTGTTTACGACTTGGTCTATTACTTGTTAAGGTTGCAAACCTCAATGCTGAATGTGGAGTTCCCTCATCAGTGACGTGTGGCTTCCTGTTGATGGAAGAAGTTGCTCATGCAGAAATGTCTGTTTTCTTTTGACATTTTAGCAGCTAAATAAAATCTTGGCTCTCACTAGGCTTTTGACTGCAAAGTTCTGCACAGATGAGGTTTCTGGTATAGTAAAGGCTGCCCAGGTTGTTTGTGACAGTTCAGAAGTCACTCCCATGTAGATCAGCACAGCTGTAAAGATTTTCCTGGCTACTGGCATATGGCTGTGCCTGTAATTCCTAAAAAACTCTGACTTTGAAAAACGGTAGTACGGTTGTAAGCTACTTTGCTAGATATGGCACTTAGAATGGTTGTCAGGGATTTTTTTCTATACTTGATGATGGCGATCCAACTCGTTACCAAAATAACTTCTGACATTTGAGGCGGTGTCCCCTGAGGCTGGCCACAGGGGACACCCCGAGGAAAAGCAGCCCCCAGCCACAGCCCCAATGGCTGTGGGGCGATCGCAGCTGGGCGCGTGGTGGGAATTTGTGATTTATGGAACCCCTGCGGAAACAATTGGAGATCATTTGCTGCTTTCTCATTCCTACTTTAAGAGGGACATTACAGTAAATAATGTCTGTGAAGAGGAGAGAAAAACACACTGTGGTTTGTTTGACCTCCTTCTCCCTTTGCATCCCTTTTAAGTTGGTAAGTAAATAATTTGGGCAACAAATTCAGCACTCCACAATGTTCCTTTGTTTCTTCTGCTGCTCTACCTTCCCTTCCTGCTCTCGGTCCTCCTCCCAGCCACTGCTTGATTAGTTTGGGCAGCAAAATGTGTATCCTGAGGAACTGCTGCAGCACAGGGGTTATAATGTTTCCTGGGAACCTAATGGAGGCAAATTAAAATGCAATTCAAAGAAAAAGTTTACATAGTATTTATTTTTCCTTTTCCAGTAGGACATACTGTGAAGTGGAGCACTTCTTCCCCTGAAAAGATATTATTAGCAACTTAAAGGCTATGGAAGATTGCAGTTACTGTTTTTCCATATGAATATAGACTTGCCTTAGTTTTCACTGATTTCTTTCATTATCTGAAAATAATATTTGCAATGTCCACAAAATATTGTGAAGAATGTAAAGCTGGACTTCTGAAAAAAACCTGCTCTGGATTTATATACTTTACACACAGGACTTGGCCAGCTGCTCAGCTGGTATAATTGGCATCTGCACTGAAACTGTTGGTTTGTGAAATCCCCAAATGTGTTGTCACCACCCCCTGCCACCACCTATGACTTCTGCAGCTCTGCATCGGGGAGGACTGGGGATGCTCGCCCATCCAGCGATGCCTTGAGCCTATGATGTTGTCCTTCATTTTCGTTGCCTGCTTGAGGCCATTGCTAGGAAAAGCACAGAGGTCTGACATCTCCATCATTCTCTGGAGAAGTGACCAGTTTAGGTCATGATGGTATGGTGGTCTCTCTCTTCCATTATAATGGTGCAGTAAGGAGCTGATGCTCTTGACCAAGGTTTATCCGTGGAGAAGTTAGAGATGAAGCACTCAACTGGATTTTACTCCACCATCTCAGAAAACAGTGAAGGTATAAATCTGTTTACACTTGCAGCATGGATGATTCTGTTAGTGATGAAGGTCAGAGTAGTAGTAAGAAAACTTAGTGTTACCAAACGATACCAGTGGATTTGGATGGCATCTAGCAAAGAAACCCTTGTTTTTTCCTTGGTCTTTTCTCCTATCCTGCATGAGCAGGGAGAGCACAAGTTTGACTGGAAAGAGTTGATTTCTTTCTTAGATACTTATCTGCTCTTATGCATAACTTGAATCTTCTTTCAAACATGGGCACGAAACTCCTTCTTGTCTCAGTTATTATTGTATCTTTTAATAAGCTGGAAAGATTACTTTACGGAACGCAACATGGAAGATGAGATTAATCTCATTTCTCCTCATGGCAATTCTCGTCAGAGCTCACAAAGCTTTACCAATTCAGTGGTATTTTCTTTGTTTTGATCGTGTTTCTTTGCAGCTATGACTTCAGAAAACATTGACTTTTGACAAAATCCAAAATTTGGGTATAAACACTGTCTTCTGCTGTTTCCTCTCAGGGGAAGGAGGAGTGGAAATGAAAAAGAATAGGCCCTCCATTGGCTCTGCATTCTGGCCTTTGGGTGTATAGGGACAACTCACCTTGTCCCAAGCACCATGAAGGTGACCATCCGAAGGGATGTCAAACTGGGAGAGAAGAGGCGGAGAGGATAATAACTTTATTTTGGAAGTCTTCATCCTGATGGGAAGAGATTGGCAGCCAAGAGGGAGCAGGTAGAGGGAGTCTATAGCCAGAGAGGCCAAGAGAGAAATGCTGGTGCCCGATGGGGCTCGCACAGCAGGGTGGAAGAGGGCAGGGAGCTGCTGGCTGTGTGCCTGAGCATGCCTAGGTGTAACTCACATTGAGTGCTGGAGCAGGTCCAAGTCCGTTGTTGATTGCTTAGCAAGGGTGAATCAGAAGGATGAGAAAGGCAGCTGTTTGCTACCAGAATATTGTAGCAATGCCTTTGAAAATGCGCTTTGATATCATGCTATGTAACTGGTTTGTAGTTGGCGGTATAAACATGTTTAGTAAAAGATGCAGCCCATGGAAACATTTTATAGCAGTTATTTGAAAAAATGTAGCGTCTTCCATAACTTGGAAGATGGTGTGCTGAGTGGTTGGATAAAGGTGCTGCGCACATTCAGACGTGTGTGTGAGCAATGGGTGGAGAAGCCAGGGCTTTCCTTGTGCACTGGGCTTGGGAAGAGATGGGAGGAGAGAGTCAGCCTAGCCAGGTGATTTTTGGGTGGCAGGAGGGTACCTTGAGAAACCAGCATCATTTTTTGAGATCTCAAATACTGCTTCTTCTGGGACCACCATCATTTTGCTAAAGCCACAGTATCTGTCAGGAGTTTTGTCCAGGACAGGTCACAGTGTGGGGCTGAAGCTTGTTTGTGGGCATTAATTTCATCACCTACATCCTTCCTGGGTGGAGATGGCTCTCCTGCCCACGAGCCAGCAGCTGTGGTCAGGCCCAGTCCAGACACAGCTGCAGGGAGATACTCCTTCACCTTGTCCTGCACACATCCTTCATGCATATGTGCATGCATCCTTCATGCATGCCTCTCACCTTCATGCATGCCTCTCACCCTCTCCACAGGGACATATGCTGGTGTCCTCTGGAAGGATCCAAGGTTTGGTTTCACATGTATGTGCTGCTCTCAGTGAGCACCGTGTGAGAGAAGGCAAGGTGCAAGTGGTGTGCCTTGCTGCTGCAGCAGAAGGTGCTGGTTGTGGTTCTCCCCACTTTTTGGAGAGCTATTTCCATTGTGTGCCACAGGAGACTATTTTTATCTATGGCAAACAGCCTTAATTCCAGTGCTGTGTGATCTTCGGTACAACCTGAGTGTAGGCCAACAGGCGGGTGCCTGTGATCCAGGGACCGCGATCTTGATCTTGATTCAAATGCCCGTGGAAACTTGGTTTACAAAGCGTGTTTGATGTGCTTTTAGTAACTACTGGTGCTGAGGAGAGATTTTATTAAATCTAAGCATGTTTAGACTTTCTGGCTGCTGAATACCTTGTGCTCAAATGTTTTGCTTTGCTGCCGTCCGGTGAGAAGTGATGAAACCTGGATGTCTGAGGCAAGGCTGCCAGCTTCTTGCCAAATGGGGTGATAGAAAGCAGTTCTCAGAAGCAATGCTAAGTGTTAGCAAGAAATCCTGCATTGAATTGACTGGTTGAATACACATATTTCCAGTCAGAAGAGCTGTGTCTATAGAAAAGAGTGCAATATCAGGTATCCAAAACATAATGCTAATAAATACAAGCAGTTGTGTTTTAAACTCAATGTATTTGAGCTTTGGTCAATGCACTTCTACTGAAAATCAATTTCATATGGAAAATAATAAGAATGAAGCTAATGGTAGCATTGTTCACATTTTTCATTTGAACTCCTTACAATTTGTCTCCATTTCTGAGCCTTTGGTAAATAGTGGGGTTATAAATATAAGATTTTTTTACTGCATTTACTCATTAAATCCCTCTCTGAATGAATTATCACATTTTGAGTTTTATTCTGCCTTCCCTCTATACCTTCAGACTCTGTTCCTAGGGAGTGTTTAGCAGCAAATTTCAGTGTAAGATTTTTTTTTTCTTTGCTCTGATAATCTTGCTGAGAAACTCAAAATTTAGAGCTGTAGTCAGGCTTCTCTGTAAGAAGCAATAGTTACTAGGACTTGGTCTGACTTTTTGGATGTGCTTTGGTTCTTGTGGTGAGCAAGCTTTTGTCATGACCTTTTGAGACAAGCAGGCAGAACAGAGGCAAGAAGGGACGTTACAGGTGCAGGATGATGCTGCGCTTGCCTCTAATCAACTGGAGTGTTTGAATGGACCATGCTCCACCAGCGAAAAGTCAGAAATAGCATTTATGCTTTCTTAGCTCAAAAGATGTTCTGGTGTTAATATGTTTCAGCACTGACTCAAAGGCAGATTTTTAAACAAAGGAGTTTCCCTGGGAACAAGACCTCACGTAACCTTGGCAGAGGAGGATGGCAGGCTGAGGTCTCTGGTGCACAGTTTTACCTGTACACTTTCTGCACAAATACAATGCTCTCCGACTTGGACAGTCGTCAGGGTCTTATCATGATAGCAATGCCTTTTCAAAACAGGAGAGTTTTGTACACAAAGGATCCTTGGGATTGTACCAAGGTGACGCAGGCCAGAACGTATCCCAGTGAGATGAAGATTATGCAAACACTAGACTTTTGATTTTAAGGGTTCATGCCCATGACATTTTGTTGTGGTTGTGTAACATTTCCCTTTGGTTTCCCTTTTCTTTTCCCAATAAGGATAAGTTGCAAACGAAGCTCCAACTGTAGTTGCTTTATTTTCATTAGCCCAGCTAAAGCAAACACTTGCAGTCAGAAACATGCAGTCTAAATTTTGGGCCATGGGCAGTTTTTTTTTACTATGTAGCAGTCAGGTACACAAACAGCAGGGTTGTCCTGTTGGAAGTTTTACACTGCCTGGACCTACCCAGACCCATTTCTGGATTCAGAAAGTTGATGGTACATGTACTGTATTGCTCCT